>NC_069499.1:1582997052-1583127052 GCF_027579735.1 Bombina bombina
AGGACATCTCTATAGGCTTAGTCCTGCTAGGGCCACATGTTACTAATGACAGTGACATGTCTATAGGCTCAGTCCTGCTAGGGCCACATGTTACTAATGACAGTGACATATCTATAGGTTCAGTCCTGCTAGGGCCACAGTGTACTAATGACAATGACATCTCTATAGGCTCAGTCCTGCTAGGGCCACAGTGTAGTAATGAAAATGATATGTCTATAGGCTTAGTCCTGCTAGGGCCACAGTGTACTAATGAAAATTACATGTCTATAGGCTTAGTCCTGCTAGGGCCACAGTGTACTAATGACAATGACATGTCTATGGGCTCAGTCCTGCTAGGGCCACAGTGTATTGATGACAAGGACATGTCTATAGGCTCAGTCCTGCTAGGGCCACATGTTACTAATGACAGTGACATGTCTATAGGCTTAGTCCTGCTAGAGCCACAGTGTACTAATGACAATGACATATCTATAGGTTCAGTCCTGCTAGGGCCACAGTGTACTGATGACAATGACATGTCTATAGGCTCAGTCCTGCTAGGGCCACAGTGTACTAATGAAAATTACATGTCTATAGGCTTAGTCCTGCTAGAGCCACAGTGTACTAATGAAAATGGCATGTCTATAGGCTTAGTCCTGCTAGGGCCATAGTGTACTAATGGCAATGACATGTCTATGGGCTCAGTCCTGCTAGGGCCACAGTGTATTGATGACAAGGACATGTCTATAGGCTTAGTCCTGCTAGGGCCACAGTGTAGTAATGACATGTCTATAAGCTCAGTCCTGCTAGGGCCACAGTGTACTAATGACAATGACATGTCTCTAGGCTCAGTCCTGCTAGGGCCACAGTGTACTAATACAGATAAAAGGATAGTGCCTAAGCGCTGAGGTATACCCCAAGCTATATCCAAACAGAGGGCCTAACCATCCCCCAGAGAAAAATTGGCAAATACTAGAGATGTGGATACAGCGCCAACAAGAGGCTATGGGATAAATATACTCACAGGAAGATATAAAAAAGGTATAATTTAATAGACAGTGCTTAAAACAAATGGCTAATACATAGCTCTACAAAGAAATTCTTTATATAAATATCTTATACAAAGCTATACAGATAATTCTGTACATAAAATTCAAAAAAATAGCTCACAGGAGTAGCTCATAGGCCGTTAGATGTTAAACATAAAAATGATCAACAAATACGAGAGGTCCCTAGGACTGAAATAATGGCGAATTGTCAGTTGAGCAATACACTGTGTCAAGAGTGTAAGCTGAGAAACCATCAGCCAGATGGATAATGAAAAATAATAATAATAATAAAAATATAAATACAAATAAGTGCCTGAAAGTTATGTGCACCTAAAGATACAATCAAAAAATATGGTGTGTGAATAATGCCTGTGCACTGCAGTGCAAAAAAAAAAGGAAGAAAGAACAATATAAATGTGAAGAATGGTGACAAGTGTGAGTGAATGCAGATAAAATTCACAAAAAGTTATACAACTAATACAGTATATATAATGCTGAAAGTGAGGAAGATAAATACATACAATAAAAACACTAAAAAAAAGAGAAAGACCCTATTTTGAGGGCAGAAACGCGTTGACATATTGGGACACTATTAGGATACCATAGGAGCAGCTGACAGTTGACAGGACTCGACTGGCAACTTTATCTACTTAAAGATCTAGGATATCAATTGGGATTTGGATATGTTCTAGTCACTACCCTTTTGGAGGAACAATTTTTGCACTTTTACCACTTTTTTCCCATTTTTTGATTTTTTATTACTCTTCACTAACATTTGTTGATCAACAATTTTTTTGGAATTTTTGGAATTATTTTTAGTGTTTTTATTGTATGTATTTATCTTCCTCACTTTCAGCATTATATATACTGTATTAGTTGTATAACTTTTTGTGAATTTTATCTGCATTCACTCACACTTGTCACCATTCTTCACATTTATATTGTTCTTTCTTCCTTTTTTTTTTGCACTGCAGTGCACAGGCATTATTCACACACCATATTTTTTGATTGTATCTTTAGGTGCACATAACTTTCAGGCACTTATTTGTATTTATATTTTTATTATTATTATTATTTTTCATTATCCATCTGGTTGATGGTTTCTCAGCTTACACTCTTGACACAGTGTATTGCTCAACTGACAATTCGCCATTATTTCAGTCCTAGGGACCTCTCGTATTTGTTGATCATTTTTATGTTTAACATCTAACGGCCTATGAGCTACTCCTGTGAGCTATTTTTTTGAATTTTATGTACAGAATTATCTGTATAGCTTTGTATAAGATATTTATATAAAGAATTTCTTTGTAGAGCTATGTATTAGCCATTTGTTTTAAGCACTGTCTATAAAATTATACCTTTTTTATATCTTCCTGTGAGTATATTTATCCCATAGCCTCTTGTTGGCGCTGTATCCACATCTCTAGTATTTGCCACAGTGTACTAATGACAATGACATGTCTATAGGCTCAGTCCTGCTAGGACCACAGTGTACTAATGACATGTCTATAGGCACAGTCCAGCTAGGGCCACAGATGACAAGGACATGTCTATGATATGTAAAAGGGACAGTAAACAGCTTGAGATTTTTAAATAAAATGTTTAGTTATAGTAAAACCATTTTCTTTTCTTTTTTGACATTTTACATGTAATTTAGTTTAGAAAATTGTGGATTTCCTAATTCTCAGAACTGTAAATGCACACTGCAGACATCTCAAGGCTTACCTTGATACATACCGTTCCCTAATTGGCTTCAGCAGATAATCCTCTGCAAAACAATCCACATTATACTAACATAATGATCGTAGCTAGCCTTGGCTTCTGCAAAACCAAGCCCAAATTGGCTCCTCCAAGTGAGGCAAGAGGCAGGTGGAGTTTGGTTATTGAAGAAACAATTACAGCAATCAAGATGCTAATTTATTAACAAAATATTTAGAGTTGCCTCATGTATTATATAGCAAGACAACGGTCTCTTTAAGTAACACATGAACAGTCACGTTCATATTTCAGTGGCAATAAAGGTTACATTCTGTATTTCAGACTTCTCCAAATACAATGCTGTTTTTTCCCTTTAGCCTCAGTAATATTTATTTCATGTAATTGGCAAGAATCCATGAGCTAGTGACGTATGGGATATACAATCCTACCAGGAGGGGCAAAGTTTCCCAAACCTCAAAATGCCTATAAATACACCCCTCACCACACCCACAATTCAGTTTTTACAAACTTTGCCTCCTATGGAGGTGGTGAAGTAAGTTTGTGCTAAGATTTCTACGTTGATATGCACTTCTCAGCATTTTGAAGCCTGATTCCTCTCAGAGTACAGCGAATGTCAGAGGGACGTGGAGAGTATCACCTATTGAATTCAATGATTTCCCTAAATGGGGTCTATTTCATAGGTTCTCTGTTATCGGTCGTAGAGATTCATCTCCTACCTCCCTTTTCAGATCGACTATATACTCTCATATACCATTACCTCTACTCATAACTGTTTCAGTACTGGTTTGGCTATCTGCTATATGTGGATGGGTGTCTTTGGGTAAGTATGTTTTTATTACTTAAGACACCTCAGCTATGGTTTTGGCACTTTATGCATTTATATTAAGTTCTAAATATATGTATTGTACTTATATTTGCCATGAGTCAGGTTCATGTATTTCCTTTTGCAGATTGTCATTTTCATATTTGGGGAAAGTTAATATTAAGAAATATTTTTTTCTTACCTGGGGTTTAGTCTTTTTTTCAATTGACTACTTTATTGCATCGTTCTTGGCGCAATAATTTTTTGGCGCGAAAGGCACGTCCGTTGACACAAGTTCGTCATTTTCGGTTTCACACAGGGTTGCGTCATTAGTGACGCGAGTGTGTCATTTCCGGACATGGTTGGTGGCCAAAAATTTTTAAGTTACGTTGTGCGTCATACTTGGCGCCAAACGTTTTTCATTATTTATTTGCCCCATTGCTGTTTGCCTCTTGCCTTTTTCTATGTCAGAGGGCTATGCTATTTGCATTTCTTTTACAAGATATGATGAGTCCACAGATTTCATCCTTAAGGGATTACGCCTCCTGGTCAGCAGGAAGTGGCAAAGAGCACCACAGCAGAGCTGTATATATAGCTCCTCCCCTCCCTCCCACTCCAGTCATTCTCTTTGCCTGTGTTAGTGATAGGAAGAGGTAAGGTGAGGTGTTAGTTTAGATTCTTCAATCAAGAAGTTTTTTATTTTAAAAATGGTGCCAGTGAGTACTATTTTTCTCAGGGAGAAATCGTCAGTCTATGACTTCCTAAGAGGATGAACAGCTAAATTGAGGGGTAAGCAAAATAATTTTCGTTCCTTTCGGAACTTCAAGGGAGTCACCTCTTCTTCCTCTGCTTCCGCTAAACAGGAAGGGAACTTTGCTCAGGCCAAGTCCGTGTGAAGACCCAACCAGGCTTGGAACAAGGGTAAACAACCCAAGAATCCCGCTGCTGCTACCAAGACAGCATGAAGGGGCAGCCCCCGATCTGGGACCGGATCCAGTAGGTGGCAGACTTTCTCTCTTTGCCCAGGCTTGGGTAAGACATGTTCAGGACCCCTGGACACTGGAAATTGTGTCCCAAGGGTATCAACTGGAATTCAAAAATTCTCTCCCAAGGGGGAGGTTTCTTCTTTTACGATTGTCTGTAGACCAGAAAAAAAGAGAGGCGTTCTTACGTTGTGTAAAAGACCTCTCTACTATGGGAGTAATTCGTCCTGTTCCAATACTGGAACAGGGGCAGGGGTTTTACTCAAATCTTTTCGTGGTCCCCAAAAAAGAGGGCACGTTTCGACCTATTTTAGATCTAAAAAGTCTAAACAAGTTTCTCAGAGTCTCATCCTTCAAGATGGAGACTATTCAAACAATTCTGCCATTGATCAAGGAGGGTCAATATATGACTACCGTGGACTTGAAGAATGCATATCTTCATATTCCTATCCACAAGGATCATCACCAGTTCCTAAGGTTTGCCTTCCTGGACAAACATTTTCAGTTTGTGGCTCTTCCCTTCGGGTTGGCCACAGCACCCAGGATCTTCACGAAGGTTCTAGGGTCCAATCTAGCGGTTCTCAGGCCGCGGGGCATTGCAGTTGCTCCTTATCTGGACGATATTCTGATCCAGGCGTCTGACAAAATCTCATACAGACATGGTTCTGTCCTTTCTGAGGACTCACGGGTGGAAGGTGAATCTAGAAAAGAGTTCACTAATTCCATAGACAAGGGTTCCCTTCTTGGGAACTCTAATAGATTCTATATCCATGAAAATTTTCCTGACAGAGGTCAGAAAGTCAAAGATTCTGAGTACATGCCGAGCCTTTCAGTCCAATCCTCGGACATCAGTGGCTCAGTGCATGGAGGTGATTGGATTGATGGTGGCAGCAATGGACATAATTCTGTTTGCTCGCTTTCATCTCAGACCACTACAACTGTGCATGCTCGGGTAGTGGAATGGAGATTATGCAAATGTATCTCCTCAGATAAATCTGGATCAGGAGATCAGAGAATCTCTTCTTTGGTGGTTGTCGCCGGATCATCTGTCCCATGGGACGTGCTTCCGCAGACCCTCTTGGGTGATAGTGACAACGGACGCCAGTCTTCTAGGCTGGGGTGCGGTCTGGAATTCCCTCAAGACTCAGGGGGTGTGGACTCGATCGGAGTCTCTACTTCCAATCAATATTCTGGAAATGAGAGCAATATTCAATGCGCTTCAGGCTTGGCCTCAGTTGGCTTCGGCCAAATTCATCCAATTTCAGTCGGACAACATCACGACTGTGGCTTACATCAATCATCAGGGAGGAATCAGGAGCTCCTTAGAGATGACAGAAGTATCCAAGATAATTCGGTGGGCGGAGGCTCACTCTTGTTATCTGTCAGCAATCTACATCCCAGAAGTGGTCAACTGGGAAGCGGACTTTTTAAGCAGACAGACGTTTCATCTAGGGGAGTGGGAACTCCATCTGGAGGTCTTTGCCACCCTGATTCCCAGATGGGGTAGTCCGTAATTAGATCTTATGGCGTCTCGTCAGAATGCCAATCTCCCAAGATATGGATCCAGGTCAAGGGATCCTCAGGCCGAACTGATAGATGCCTTGGCAGTACCTTGGTCGTTCAACCCAGCTTATGTGTTTCCACCGTTTGCTCTCCTTCCCCAGGTGATTGCACGGATCAAACAGGAGAGGGCTTCGGTAATTCTAATCGCGCCTGCGTAGCCTCGCAGGACTTGGTATGCTGATTTAGTGGACATGTCCTCTCTGCCGCCGTGGAAGCTTCCATTGAGACAGGACCTTCTCATTCAGGGACCCTTCCATCATCCGAATGTAGTTTCTCTGCAGCCGACTGCTTGGAGATTGAACGGTTGATTTTATCTAAGCGGGGTTCTCTGATTTGGTCATTGATACTTTGATTCAGGCACGTAAGCCTGTCACTAGAAAGATCTACCATAAGATATGGCGTAAATATCTTTATTGGTGCGGAACCAAGGCATCTCATGGAGTAGAGTTAGGATTCCCAGGATTTTATCTTTTCTCCAAGAAGGATTGAAGAAAGGATTATCAGCAAGTTCCTTAAAGGGACAAATTTCTGCTTTGTCGATTTTACTACACAAGTGTTTGGCAGATGTTCCAGACGTTCAGTCTTTTTGTCAGGCTCTGACTAGAATCAAGCCTGTGTTTAGACCAATTGCTCCATCCTGGAGTTTGAATTTAGTTCTTAATGTTCTTCAAGGGGTTCTGTTTGAACCCATGCATTCCATAGATATTAAGTTGTTATCTTGGAAGGTTTTATTTTTGGTTGCTATTTCTTCTGCTCGTAGAGTTTCTGAGCTTTCAGCATTACAATGTGACTCTCCTTATCTTATTTTCCATTCTGATAAGGTGGTTTTACGTACCAAACCTGGGTTTCTCCCTAAGGTTGTTTCTAATAAGAATATTAATCAGGAAATTGTTGTTCCTTCATTATGTCCTAATCCTCCTTCTAAGAAGGAGCGTTTATTGCATAACTTGGACGTGGTCCGTGCCCTGAAGTTTTACTTACACGCGACTAAAGAATTTCGTCAATCATCTTCTTTATTTATTGTTTTTGGTAGAAAGCGTAGGGGCCAGAAAGCTACGGCTACCTCTCTTTCTTTTTGGCTGAAGAGTATCATCCGCCTGGCATATGAGACTGCTGGCCAGCAGCCTCCTGAAATAATTACGGCTCATTCCACTAGGGCTGTGGCTTCTTCATGGGCATTTAAAAACAATGCTTCTGTTGAACAGATTTGCAAGGCTGCAACTTGGTCGTCTCTTCACACTTTTTCCAATTTTTCCAAATTTGATACTTTTGCTTCATCTGAGGCTGTTTTTGGGAGAAAGGTTCTTCAAGCAGTGGTGCCTTCCGTTTAGATTCCTGTCTTGTCCCTCCCTTTCATCCGTGTCCTATAGCTTTGGTATTGTATCTCATAAGTAAGGATGAAATCCGTGGACTCGTCATATCTTGTAAAAGAAAATGAAATTTATGCTTACCTGATAAATTTATTTATTTTACGATATGACGAGTCCACGGCCCACCCTGTCATTTCTAAGACAGGTGTGCTCTTATTTTTGTTAAACTTCAGTCACCTCTGCACCTTTGGCTTTTCCTTTCTCTTCCTAACTTCGGTCGAATGACTGGAGTGGGAGGGAGGGAAAGAGCTATATATACAGCTCTGCTGTGGTGCTCTTTGCCACTTCCTGCTGACCAGGAGGCGTAATCCCATAAGTAAGGATGAAATCCGTGGACTCGTCATATCGTAAAAGAAATAAATTTATCAGGTAAGCATAAATTTCTTTTTTTCCCATTCCTGAAACTTTTATATAAGGAAATTGATCATTTTTCTTTATATGTTGTTTTTTCTTTTACATACTGCAAGATGTCTCAATCTGATCCTGCCTCAGAAGTATCTGTTGGAACTTTGCTGCCTGACATCGGTTTTACCAAAGCTAAGTGCATTTGTTGTAAAATTGTGGAGATTGTATTTCCTATTGTCATTTGTATTAATTGCCATGATAAACTTTTACATGCATATAGTGTGTCCATCAGTAATAGTACATTGCCGGTTGCAGTTCCTTCAACTTCTAATGTACATGATATACCTATGAATTTTAAAGAATTTGTTACTGATTCTATTCAGAAGGCTTTGTCTGCATTTCCGCCTTCTAATAAGTGTAAGAGGTCTTTTAGAACTTCTCATAAAGTTAATGAAATTTCAAATGACAGCATAATGAATTATCCACCTCTGATGAGGATCTATCTGATTCAGAAGATCATTCCTCAGATATTGACACTGACAAATCTACATATTTATTTAAAATAGAGTATATGTGTTCTTTGTTAAAAGAAGTGTTCATTTCTTTGGATATTGAGGAAGCTAGTCCTCTTGATATTAAAACCAGTAAACGTTTAAATTCTGTTTTTAAACCTCCTGTGGTTACTCCAGAGGTTTTTCCTATTCCTGATGCTATTTCTGATATGATTTCTAAGGAATGGGATAAGCCTGGTACTCCTTTTAATCCTTCTGCAAGGTTTAAAAAATTGTATCCTTTACCAGCAATTTCAATAGAGTTTTGGGAAAAGATCCCCCAAGATAGTACTTCCTTTAAGGATCCTTTAGATAGGAAGCTTGAATCTTATCTAAGGAAAGCCTATTTATATTCAGGTCATCTTCTTAGGCCTGCAATTTCTTTGGTTGATGTTGCAGCTGTTTCAACTTTTTGGTTGGAGAATTTAGCGCAACAAGAATTGGATTCTGACTTATATAGCATTGTTTGTTTACTACAAAATGCTAATCATTTTATTTGTGATGCAATTTTTTATATTATCAAAACTGATGTTAGATCCATGTCTTTCGCTATTTTAGCTAGAAGAGCTTTGTGGCTTAAATCTTGGAATGCTGATATGACATCTAAGTCTAGATTACTATCTCTTTCTTTCCAAGGTAATAATTTATTTGGTTCTCAGTTGGATTCTATTATTTCAACTGTTACTAGGGGGAAGGGAGGTTTTTTTGCCTTAGGGTAAATCTAAGGCTTCTAATTGTTTTTGTTCCTTTCGTCAAAATAAGGAACAAAAACCTAATCCTTCCCCCAAGGAAACTGTTTCCAATTGGAAGCCTTCCTCAAATTGGAATAAATCCAAGCCTTTTAAGAAACCAAAGTCAGCCCCTAAGTCCTTATGAAGGTGAAGCTCAGCTGGTAGGGGCAGATTAAGGATTTTCAAGGATGTTTGGGCAAATTCTGTCTAAAATCAATGGATTCAGAGCATTGTCTCTCAGGGGTACCGAGTAGGATTCAGAGTAAGACCTCCTTTGAGAAGATTTTTTTCTCTCACGCATCCCAGTAAATCCAGTAAAAGCTCAGGCTTTCCTGAAATGTGTTTCAGACCTGGAGGTTTAAGGGGTAATCATGCCGGTTCCTTTTCAGGAACAAGGTCTGAGGTTTTATTCAAATCTATTCATTGTCCCAAAGAAAGAAAATTAATTCAGACCAGTTCTGGATCTGAAAATTTGGAATCGTTATATAAGAGTACCAACTTTCAAGATGGTGACTATAAGGACTATTTTGCCTTTTGTTCAGCAAGAACATTATATATAGACTTGCAGGATGCTTACCTTCATATTCCGATTCATCCAGAACATTATCAGTTCCTGAGATTCTCTTTTCTAGACAAGCATTACCAATTTGTTGCTCTTCCATTTGGCCTAGCAACAGCTCCAAGAACCTTTTCAAAGGTTCTAGGTGCCCTACTCTCTGTAATCAGAAAACAGGGTATTGCGGTGTTTCCTTATTTGGACGATATCTTGGTACTAGCTCAGTCTTTACGTTCTGCAGAATCTCACACGAATCAACTAGTGTTGTTTCTTCGAAAACATGGTTGGAGGATCAATTTACCAAAAAGTTTCTTGATTCCTCAGACAAGGGTCACCTTTTTAGGTTTTCAGATAGATTCAGTGTCCATGACTCTGTCTCTAACAGACAAGAGACGTTTGAAATTGGTTGCAGCATGTCGGCACCTTCAGTCTCAGTCATTCCCTTCAGTGGCTATGTGCGCCTCATGACTGCAGCATTGGACGTGATTCCTTTTGCTCATTTTCACATGAGACCTCTCCAACTTTGTATGCTGAATCAATGGTGCCAGGATTATACAAAGATATCAAAATTAACATTCTTAAATCCCAATATTCGACACTCTCTGATGTGGTGGTTAAATCACCAGCGTTTAGTTCAAGGGGCCTCTTTCTTCTGTTAAGTGTGATCAGTCCACGGGTCATCATTACTTGTGGGATATTAACTGCTCCCCTACAGGAAGTGCAAGAGGATTCACCCAGCAGAGTTGCTATATAGCTCCTCCCCTCTACGTCACCTCCAGTCATTCTCTTGCACCCAACGACTAGATAGGATGTGTGAGAGGACTATGGTGATATATTTAGTTTTTATATCTTCAATCAAAAGTTTGTTATTTTATAATAGCACCGGAGTGTGTTATTCCTTCTCTGGTAGAATTTGAAGAAGAATCTACCTGAGTTTTTCTATGATTTTAGCCGGAGTAGTTAAGATCATATTGCTGTTTCTCGGCCATCTGAGGAGAGGTAAACTTCAGATCAGGGGACAGCAGGCAGATTAATCTGCAAAGAGGTATGTAGCAGTTTATTATTTTCTGACATGGAATTGATGAGAAAATCCTGCCATACCGTTATAATGTAAACTCAGCCTTGAATGCAGTAGATGTAGCTGATATCAGGCTGTCATGTATGTATATTTTACACTTCAGTTTTCTGGGAAATGGTACTTCTCTGGCTTTTAAACTGTATACATAGACTTAACCTATTTTGCAGGGACTTGCAATAGGTTTTAAATGACAATTAATTATTGAGGTAAAACGTTTTTTTGCTGGCATGTAAAAACGTTTTTTTCTCTGAGGTACTGGGTGAAAAAATGTTTTGGGCACTTTTTTTCCACTTGGCAATAGTTTTGATTTAAATTAGAGCAGTTCACTGATCCCTCTCACTGTTATGTGTGTGGGGGAGGGGCCATTTTGGTGCTTTCACTATGCATCAGAAAAACTCAGTCAGAGATTCATTTTCTTCCTGCATGATCCGGTTCATCTCTACAGAGTTCAGGGATCTCAAGAGTCTTTTTTGAGGGAAGTAATCATTCACAGCAGAGCTGTGCTGATTGTATTGACTGTGATATAAAAAACGTTTATTTGTGTATTTTTTTCTGCTGCCTGGGTTAGTTATCATTTGCTGAGGGGAACAATCCTTTGCTAAAACTGTATATTCTGACAAAGATTGATGCTATAACTTAATTATTTTATCTGTTATAATATTTTCTGTGCTTCTTAAAGGCACAGTTCGTTTTCATATTATTTGTAAATTACTTTGAAAAGTATTTCCAAGTTGCTGTTTATTTGCTAGTGTGTTAAACATGTCTGATTCAGAGGAATATCTCTGTGCTATATGTGTTAATGCCAAAGTGGAGCCCAATAGAAATTTATGTACTAAATGTATTGATGCTACTTTAAAAAATAGTCAATCTGTACAAATTGAACATATTTCACCAAACAACGAGGGGAGAGTTATGCCGACTAACTCGCCTCACGTGTCAGTACCTGCATCTCCCGCTCAGGAGGTGCGTGATATTGTAGCGCCGAGTGCATCTGGGCGGCCATTACAAATCACATTACAAGATATGGCTACTGTTATGACTGAAGTTTTGGCTAAACTACCAGAACTAAGAGGTAAACGTGATCACTCTGGGATGAGAACAGAGTGCGCTGATAATGCAAGGGCCATGTCTGATACTGCGTCACAGTTTGCAGAACGTGAAGACGGAGAGCTTCATTCTGTGGGTGACGGTTCTGATCCAAATAAACTGGACTCAGACATTTCAAATTTTAAATTTAAGCTTGAGAACCTCCGTGTGTTACTAGGGGAGGTATTAGCGGCTCTGAATGATTGTAACACAGTTGCAATCCCAGAAAAAATGTGTAGGTTGGATAAATATTTTGCGGTACCGACGAGTACTGACGTTTTTCCTATACCTAAGAGACTTACTGACATTGTTACTAAGGAGTGGGATAGACCCGGTGTGCCTTTCTCACCCCCTCCTATATTCAGAAAAATGTTTCCAATAGACGCCGCCACACGGGACTTATGGCAAATGGTCCCTAAGGTGGAGGGAGCAGTTTCTACTTTAGCTAAGCGTACCACTATCCCAGTGGAGGATAGCTGTGCTTTTTCAGATCCAATGGATAAAAAATTAGAGGGTTACCTTAAGAAAATGTTTGTTCAACAAGGGTTTATATTGCAACCTCTTGCATGTATTGCGCCTGTCACGGCTGCAGCAGCATTTTGGTTTGAGTCTCTGGAAGAGACACTTCAATCATCCACACTAGATGACATCACACACAAACTTAAATTCCTTAAGTTAGCTAATTCATTTATTTCAGATGCCGTAGTACATTTAACTAAACTTGCGGCTAAAAATTCAGGATTCGCCATTCAGGCACGCAGAGCTCTGTGGCTAAAATCCTGGTCAGCTGATGTTACGTCTAAATCTAAATTGCTTAATATTCCTTTCAAAGGGCAGACCTTATTCGGGCCCGGCTTGAAAGAGATTATTGATGACATTACAGGAGGTAAAGGTCATGCCCTGCCTCAGGACAAGGCCAAAGCCAAGGCTAGACAGTCCAATTTTCGTTCCTTTCGTAATTTCAAAGCAGGAGCAGCATCAACTTCCTCTGCACCAAAACAGGAAGGAGCTGTTGCTCGCTACAGACAAGGCTGGAAACCTAACCAGTCCTGGAACAGGGGCAAACAGGCCAGAAAACCTGCTGCTGCCCCTAAGACAGCATGAATTGAGGGCCCCCGATCCGGGACCGGATCTAGTGGGGGGCAGACTTTCCCTCTTCGCCCAGGCTTGGGCAAGAGATGTTCAGGATCCCTGGGCGTTAGAGATCATATCTCAGGGATACCTTCTGGACTTCAAATCCTCTCCCCCAAGAGGGAGATTTCATCTGTCAAGGTTGTCAACAAACCTAACAAAGAAGGAAGCGTTTCTACGCTGCGTACAAGATCTTTTATTAATGGGAGTGATCCATCCAGTTCCGCGGTTGGAACAAGGACAAGGGTTTTACTCAAATCTGTTTGTAGTTCCCAAAAAGAGGGAACCTTCAGGCCAATCTTGGATTTAAAGATCCTAAACAAATTCCTAAGAGTTCCATCGTTCAAGATGGAAACTATTCGAACAATTTTGCCCATGATCCAAGAGGGTCAGTACTTGACCACAGTGGATTTAAAGGATGCTTACCTTCACATACCGATTCACAGAAGTCATTACCGGTATCTAAGGTTTGCCTTTTTAGACAGGCATTACCAGTTTGTAGCTCTTCCATTCGGACTGGCTACGGCTCCAAGAATCTTCACAAAGGTTCTGGGCACTCTTCTGGCGGTACTAAGACCGCGAGGAATTTCAGTAGCTCCGTACTTAGACGACATACTGATACAAGCTTCAAGCTTTCAAACTGCCAAATCTCATACAGAGATAGTACTGGCATTTCTAAGGTCGCATGGATGGAAAGTGAACGAAGAGAAAAGTTCTCTCTTTCCACTCACAAGAGTTCCCTTCCTGGGGACTCTGATAGATTCTGTAGAAATGAAGATTTACCTGACAGAGGACAGGTTAACAAAACTTCAAAATGCATGCCGTGTCCTTCATTCCATTCAAGAGACCAGAAATTCTCTTCTATGGTGGCTTTATCGGCCACATCTGTCCAGGGGAATGCCATTCAGCAGGCCAGACTGGTCAATTGTAACAACAGACGCCAGCCTACTAGGTTGGGGCGCTGTCTGGAATTCTCTGAAGGCTCAGGGACTATGGAATCAGGAGGAGAGTCTTCTTCCAATAAACATTCTGGAATTGAGAGCAGTCCTCAATGCTCTTCTGGCTTGGCCCCAGTTAGCAACTCGGGGGTTCATCAGGTTCCAGTCGGACAACATCACGACTGTAGCTTATATCAACCATCAGGGAGGGACAAGAAGCTCCCTAGCAATGATGGAAGTATCGAAGATAATTCGCTGGGCAGAGTCTCACTCTTGCCACCTGTCTGCAATCCACATCCCGGGAGTGGAGAACTGGGAGGCGGATTTCTTAAGTCGTCAGACTTTTCATCCGGGGGAGTGGGAACTTCATCCAGAGGTCTTTGCCCAAATACTTCCACGTTGGGGCAAACCAGAGATAGATCTCATGGCGTCTCGACAGAACGCCAAGCTTCCGCGCTACGGGTCCAGATCCAGGGATCCGGGAGCGGTCCTGATAGATGCCTTGACAGCACCATGGACCTTCAGGATGGCTTATGTGTTTCCACCTTTCCCGATGCTTCCTCGATTGATTGCCAGAATCAAACAGGAGAAAGCATCAGTGATTCTAATAGCGCCTGCATGGCCACGCAGGACTTGGTATACAGATCTGGTGGACATGTCATTCTGTCCACCTTGGTCGTTACCTCTGAAACAGGACCTTCTGATTCAGGGTCCTTTCAAACATCAAAATCTAACTTCTCTGAAGCTGACTGCTTGGAAATTGAACGCTTGATCTTATCAAAGCGTGGTTTTTCTGAGTCAGTTATTGATACCTTAATACAGGCTAGGAAGCCTGTCACCAGAAAGATTTACCATAAAATATGGCGTAAATACCTATATTGGTGCGAATCCAAAGGTTACTCTTGGAGTAAGGTTAGGATTCCTAGGATATTGTCTTTTCTACAAGAAGGTTTAGAAAAGGGGTTATCCGCTAGTTCCTTAAAGGGACAGATCTCAGCTCTGTCCATTCTGTTACACAAGTGTCTGTCAGAAGTTCCAGACGTTCAGGCTTTTTGTCAGGCTTTGGCCAGGATTAAACCTGTGTTTAAAGCTGTGGCTCCACCATGGAGTTTAAACCTTGTTCTTAACGTTTTACAGGGTGTTCCGTTTGAACCCCTTCATTCCATTGATATAAAGTTGTTATCTTGGAAAGTTCTATTTTTAATGGCTATTTCCTCGGCTCGAAGAGTCTCTGAGTTATCAGCCTTACATTGTGATTCTCCTTATTTGATTTTTCACTCGGATAAGGTAGTTCTGCGTACTAAGCCTGGGTTCTTACCTAAGGTAGTCACTAACAGGAATATCAATCAGGAGATTGTTGTTCCATCCTTGTGCCCAAATCCTTCTTCGAGGAAGGAACGTCTTTTGCACAATCTGGATGTAGTTCGTGCCCTTAAATTTTATTTACAGGCAACTAAAGATTTTCGACAAACGTCTTCCCTGTTTGTCGTTTACTCTGGTCAGAGGAGAGGTCAAAAAGCTTCTGCTACCTCTCTCTCTTTTTGGCTTCGTAGCATAATTCGTTTAGCTTATGAGACTGCTGGACAGCAGCCTCCTGAAAGAATTACAGCTCATTCCACTAGAGCTGTGGCTTCCACTTGGGCCTTTAAGAATGAGGCCTCTGTTGAACAGATTTGCAAGGCTGCAACTTGGTCTTCGCTTCATACTTTTTCCAAATTTTACAAATTTGACACTTTTGCTTCCTCGGAGGCTATTTTTGGGAGAAAGGTTCTTCAGGCAGTGGTTCCTTCTGTATAAAGAGCCTGCCTATCCCTCCCGTCATCCGTGTACTTTTGCTTTGGTATTGGTATCCCACAAGTAATGATGACCCGTGGACTGATCACACTTAACAGAAGAAAACATAATTTATGCTTACCTGATAAATTCCTTTCTTCTGTAGTGTGATCAGTCCACGGCCCGCCCTGTTTTTTAAGGCAGGTAAATATTTTTTAAATTATACTCCAGTCACCACTACACCCTTGGCTTCTCCTTTCTCGTTGGTCCTTGGTCGAATGACTGGAGGTGACGTAGAGGGGAGGAGCTATATAGCAACTCTGCTGGGTGAATCCTCTTGCACTTCCTGTAGGGGAGCAGTTAATATCCCACAAGTAATGATGACCCGTGGACTGATCACACTACAGAAGAAAGGAATTTATCAGGTAAGCATAAATTATGTTTTTGTTCGGCCGACCTGGACTGTGATCACAACAGATGCAAGTCTTTCAGGTTGGGGAGCTGTCTGGGGATCTCTGACAGCACAAGGGGTTTGGAAATCTCAAGAGGCGAGATTACCAATCAATATTTTAGAACTCCGTGCAATTCTCAGAGCTCTTCAGTTTTGACCTCTGTTGAGGAGAGAACCGTTCATTTGTTTTCAGACAGACAATATTACAACGGTGGCATATGTCAATCATCAGGGTGGGACTCACAGTCCCCAAGCTATGAAAGAAGTATTTTGGATACTTGTTTGGGCGGAATCCAGCTCCTGTCTAATTTCTGTGGTTCATATCCCAGGTGTAGACAATTGGGAGGCGGATTATCTCAGCCATCAGACTTTACATCCAGGGGAGTGGTCTCTTCATCCGGATGTGTTTTCTCAGATTGTTCAGATGTGGGGTCTTCCAGAAATCGATCTGATGGCTTCTCATCTAAACAAGAAACTTCCCAGATACCTGTCCAGGTCCAGGGATTCTCAGGCGGAAGCAGTGGATGCGCTGACACTTCCTTGGTGTTATCAACCTGCTTATATCTTCCCACCTCTAGTTTTTCTTCCAAGAGTGATCTCCAAAATCATCATGGAACAATCATTTGTGTTGCTGGTGGCTCCAGCATGGCCCCACAGGTTTTGGTATGCGGATCTTGTTCGGATGTCCAGTTGCCAACCTTGGCCACTTCCGTTAAGGCCGGACCTACTGTCTCAAGGTCTGTTTTTCCATCAGGATCTCATATCATTAAATTTGAAGGTATAGAAATTGAACGCTTAGTGCTAAGTCATAGAGGTTTCTCTGACTCAGTAATTAATACTATGCTACAAGCTCGTAAATCAGTCTCTAGGAAGATTTATTATCGAGTTTGGAAGACTTACATTTCATGGTGGTGTTCTCATAAATTCTCTTGGCATTCTTTTAGAATTCCTAGAATTTTACAGTTTCTTCAGGATGGTTTGGATAAAGGTTTGTCTGCAAGTACTTTGAAGGGACAAATCTCTGCTCTTTCTGTTTTATTTCACAGAAAGATTGCTACTCTTCCTGATATTCACTGTTTTGTAAGGGCTTTAGTTTGTATTAAGACTGTCATTAAATCAATTTCTCCTCCTTGAAGTCTTAATTTTGGTTTTGAGGGCGTTACAGGCTCCTCCATTTGAGCTTAAGCACTCTTTGGACATTGAACTACTTTCTTGGAAAGGGTTGTTCCTTTTGGCGATCTCTTCTGCTAGAAGAGTTTCTGAGCTTTCTGCTCTTTCTTGTGAATCTCCTTTTCTGAATTTTTTATCAGGATAAGGCAGTTTTGCAGACTTCATTTAAGGTCTTACCTAAGGTTGTGAATTGTAACAACATTAGTAGAGAAATTTTTGTCCCTTCCTTGTGTCCTAATCCTAAGAATTCTTTGGAAAAATCCTTACATTCTTTGGATGTGGTGAGAGCTTTGAAATATTATGTTGAAGCTACTAAAGATTTCAGGAAGACTTCTAGTCTATTTGTTATATTCTCTGGTTCTAGGAAAGGTCAGAAGGCTTCTGCTATTTCCTTGGCTTCTTGGTTAAAGCTTTTGATTCATCAAGCTTATTTAGAGTCGGGTCAGGTCCCGCCTCAGAGAATTACAGCTCATTCTACTAGATCAGTCTCCACTTTGTGGGCTTTTAAGAATGAAGCTTCGGTTGATCAGATTTGCAAAGCGGCAACTTGGTCCTCTTTGAATACATTTACTAAATTCTACCGTTTTGATGCATTTGCTTCTTCAGAAGCAGTTTTTGGTAGAAAAGTTCTTCAGGCAGCTGTTTCAGTTTGATTCTTCTGCTGATATTTTAAGTTTTTCTTTTCTTCATGAGAATAACTTATATTTTGGGTTTGTGGATTAATTTTTCAGCATATGACTCTTGCGGGGAGTTCCATATCTTGGGTATTTGCTATCCCATACATCACTAGCTCATGGACTCTTGCCAATTACATGAAAGAAAACATAATTTATGTAAGAACTTACCTGATAAATTCATTTCTTTCATATTGGCAAGAGTCCATGAGGCCCACCCTTTTCTTATGGTGGTTATGATTTTTTTGTATAAAGCACAATTATTTCCAGATTCCTTTGTTGATGCTTTTTACTCCTTTCTTTATCACCCCACTACTTGGCTATTCGTTAAACTGAATTGTGAGTGTGGTGAGGGGTGTATTTATAGGCATTTTGAGGTTTGGGAAACTTTGCCCCTCCTGGTAGGATTGTATATCCCATACGTCACTAGCTCATGGACTCTTGCCAATATTAAAGAAATGAATTTATCAGGTAAGTTTTTACATAAATTACGTTATTTCCTCTGCAATATGAAAATTTAGCTTATTTTCAAAATAAAAACATTTAACATTTCCACATTTATCTTCCAAAAAAACCTTTGCTGGTATAAACAGCAACTCCCCAATATACCCAACCCCTCTGCATCTCCTGTATAAGTGCACAAATAGCTTCTGTATTCTGCTGTTGTCATTAGTGCACGAGAGTTTCACTATTAGAGGCCTCTAGTTATTACGCTTCTCAAGCTAGAGCCACAGTTATTTGTGGTAAACGCTATACATTTATTTTGTGATCAAATAACATTAAAAATCATATGAAATTAACCACAGCTTTCTAAATTATTTTGACTATAGAAAGACTATTTGTGCTTTTAGGAACCTCCTGTAAATAGAAAATACTGTAGAATTACTTATAAGAAAGCAAACTGAGCAGTCTTAGACGGAAGAAAGTTGTGTTGTTGTTTTCTACACACTCTTGGCAAGAACGTTTTATGTAAAGGTTTCTAACGTTCCCGTAAAAAGCGCAGTTGTGACTAATGTTCATCTACACACAAAGGAAAATAAGTAGGTTATAGAGCATTACGGGACATCATTTTATATGCACGGGCACAGAAGCTTTGTGAGATCTGCTGGAGACGTTTGCCTCAGCGACAGCTACACATACTTTTTGATACCGTTGAAATAACATTGCATGACGGGTGCGATACTGCTACGTTTACTCTGGGCAGATAGCTCACAACAGCCACGGGGGGTAAATCATAGAGGGTGGGATATGAAGTGTGTATGACAGCTGCCTTAGAGTTCTCACTGCCAGTGTAGGGGGTATGTGTGGACTTGGCAGAGAGGTGCGCAAACTGGGTAGTCGAGGACATTTCAGGTCCCGTGTTAGCAGTGAACCAGGCACATTGTTTTTGTTACATCATCAATTACATCAGTAATGTCAATACATATGACAACATCAATGACATCATTATATAATTATGTCACTTTAGTTACAGCCAGCCTGACCAATGATGCAGAATTTTAGATAGATTCTTATTTAACAAATAGTTATAAGCCTACTGGTGATTTGCCTCTATAAACCCGATTTATTTTACATTTAAAGGGACAGTTGAGAAATAAAACTATACTTTTCATGTAAAATTCCATAAGATAACAGATAAAGCTTAACTGAGAATGATTAAATGTCTATAGCCCAGATGTTGAGTGCCAGCAGATTCGTTATGTGTTGCCATCTTGTACCACAGGACTCACCACCCCTTGTACAAGTATTTAATAAACTTACTTGTTGTACCTAGGGGCTCCACAGAGACAAACTATAAACATGCTGTTTTCCAAGTCCAAATCATCTTCTTTTTTCCCCACATCATCTGATGCTGCTGAAAGAATTGTATAAAAGCTGTGTATGTGTCAAATAATATAACACTATTAAACAATACTCATATCAATATAATAATGCGGTTTTTTAAAGGTACCTTGGCACATTTTTACGGTATTGTTTTATTAATATTTTATAGTATGTTGTATTCTAATTCTGTAAAATGCCTGACTGCAGCTCCTGCACCCTGCTGACCCTGTGTTAACCCTTTAACCTCAGATGTGTCCCTATAATGCAGCAGACTACATTTTGTGGTTCCTTTAGATTGGGGAGCGTTAGGAACTAGATCAGTTTATTTATGTTTTTGCAGATTTACAACTATGTGTCCGTGTTTCAGATGGGACATTGGAGCTCTGGACCACAATGCACTAATTAGAGGAAGAGACTTGACAGGCATTCTGCGGTAATCTCTGCGCTATCTGACCAGCTGTTCATTAACGTATTTACACGAGCTCTGCGTGCAAAGCAGTACACACCACTTATCTTGGTGTTTTCAAATACCTTTCTGATACCACCACAAGTTCCCTTTTCCTTCCCAGATTAGCGAGAACGTTTTTCATCTTCTTCCACTTTTTTGCCTGTAATTATAGTATAAAAACCTAGCTAATTAGCAGAGTGATTTGCCACATTCCAGTGAGACATCTGGCACTCACTGATTTGGTATTGGGAGTCTGTAGATAAGATTTGTTTTTGTGGGAGTCGCTTTTAGCCTAGGTATTTGTCCAGTGTTAATAAAAAGTACATTCATTTTTGTGCTGAAATGTTGCAAGAAGTTATTTTTTTCTATTTCCGGCATTTGCAATACTGGAGTCCTTGTGACATTAAGGCTTTCAATTTACTGTAATTTCCTCAGTTTATGGTCTACGCTTAAAGTTACACATCTAGGGCTGGATTACGAGTGGAGCGCATCAGGGGTTTATTGTGGGTGTTTGCGCTTGTCAGGCTTACCGCTGGTAATATGAGTTGAAAATAAACTTGACCACTTGAGTGTAATTGCTATTTATGCTAGAATGATTACTGCAACATCAGAGCTCTGGTTAACTGTTTCACAAAACACATAAAAAATACAGTTACACTCCTAATAACACCATCTAATAAAAATGATTTAAAAAAAATAAAATATTGCACACAAGTTATAAGGGCTCAAAGATATGAGGTCTCAGGTGTTAGACAAATAAAGACTGCAAAGGGCTTTAACATAGAGATTCATATACATGTCTAAAGATGTACATATATGTATATTTATATGTCTATATATCAAAATAACCAGAGTATTGCACTGAGCACTTATTTATTGGACTAACTATACATTTATAAGATGACAAGCTTTCTGAAGAATGTCTTCCTTTTTTAAGTCTGAAGCTGGGTGGTGGTGGGGAGCGTGTGGGGGGTGTTAGCGGGCAGGAAGAAGGGAGGGAGAGGTGATCCAAGTGGATGGGGATTTTAGCTTTGGACTAGTAATCATATTTTGCACAAAAAATATACAGTATCTCACAAAAGTGAGTACACCCCTCACATTTTTATAAATATTTTATTAAATCTTTTCATGTAACAACACTGAAGAAATGACACTTTACATTGTAGCAAAGTAGTGAGTGTACAGCCTGTATAACAGTGTAAATTTGCTGTCCCCTCAAAATAACTTAACACACAGCCATTAATGTCTAAACCGTTAGCAACAAAAGTGAGTACTCCCCTAAGTTGAAATGTCCAAATTGGACCCAAAGTGTCAATATTTTGTGTGGCCACCATTATTTTCCAGCACTGCCTTAACCCTCTTGGGCATGGAGTTTACCAGAGCGTCACAGGTTGCCACTGGAGTCCTCTTCCACTCCTCTATGACGACATAACGGAGCTGGTGGATGTTAGAGACCTTGCGCTCCCCCATCTTCTGCTTGAGTATGCCCCACAGATGCTCAATAGGATTAAGGTCTGGAGACATGCTTGGCCAGTCCATCACCTTTACCCTCAGCTTCTTTAGCAAGGCAGTGGTCGTCTTGGAGGTGTGTTTGGGGTCGTTATCATGTTGGAATACTGCCCTGCGGCCCAGTCTTCGAAGGGAGGGGATCATGCTCTGCTTCAGTATGTCACAGTACATGTTGACATTCATGGTTCCCTCAATGAACTGTAGCTACCCAGTGCTGGCAGCACTCATGCAGGCCCAGACCATGACACTCCCACCACCATGCTTGACAGTAGGCAAGACACACTTGTCTTTGTACTCCTCACCTGGTTGCCGCCACACGCTTGACACCATCTGAACCAAATAAGTTTATCTTGGTCTCATCGGACCACGGGACATGGTTCCAGTAATCCTTGTCCTTAGTCTGCTTGTCTTCAGCAAACTGTTTGCAGGCTTTCTTGTGCATCATCTTTAGAAGAGGCTTCCTTCTGGGACGACAGCCATGCATAGCAATTTAATGCAGTGTGCGGCATATGGTCTGAGCACTGACAGGCTGATCCCCCACCCCTTCAACCTCTGCAGCAATGCTGACAGCACTCATACATCTATTTCCCAAAGACAACCTCTAGATATTATGCTGAGCATGTGCACTCAACTTCTTTGGTCGACCATGGCGAGGCCTGTTCTGAGTGGAACCTGTCCTGTGAAACCGCTGTAGGCCATCTTTATATAGAGCAACAATTCTTTTTGTCAGATCCTCAGAGAGTTTTTTGCCATGTTGAACTTCCAGTGACCAGTATAAGAGAGTGTGAGAACGATAACACCACATTTAACACACTTGCTCCCCATTCACACCTGAGACCTTGTAACACTGACTGGTCACATGACACCGGGGAGGGAAAATGGCTAATTGGGCCCAATATGGACATTTCCCCTATGTACTCACTTTTGTTGCCAACGGTTTAGACATTAATGGTTGTGTGTTGAGTTATTTTAAAAGTGCAATCTGAGGAGCGCAAACATATTACTTCTAGCACAATTAACACTTGTGCGGGAGTGTTAATTAGCACTCCAGTTGTTATCTGGCCCATATTTGTTGAGATAGATTATATGATGTAAATGAAAAATGCAATTTATTTCTATTAAACTTATCTCTTTCTCTGTAAGTCTCACGCATTGTATGGCAGAAGAATTTGAACCAATGTATTCATATAGTCTCAAGACGTGCACACTCCTGGGCTATCTCAGTATGTTCTCATAGAAAGGACCTAAAATTCTATGCCCTAGCTGAGTTATGAAAGTTTCATTCTGCTTGTTCATGTCCCTTTCAATTTATTCAAGATAATGTTGGAAGTGATGAGAGGAGGGTTGTCATCCTTTTTAGCTGGCCGTACATAGTGTGACCATAAACAAAATAGTAATTTGGCAGCTTCCCCTAAAAACAGATAAAGATAGAGAAAGGGGAAAAAAATCTCTGGCCTGCTTACTAAGTGGAATTAAATGTGAACTGTTAATTGCTCTAAAAACAGCTGTATTTATGCCTTGGGAAGGAAGCATGGAGGATTGGCTTTGTTGGAAGGATTTGAGTAGTCTAAGGCCAGGTTTGAGCATTTTATGAGTAGGGTTTGAACTATCTATTAGAAGGGTTTAAATTGCCTGTGGGTGAGGTTTGGACTGTCTGTGGGTGAGGTTTGGACTATCTGTGGGTGAGGTTAGAACTGTCTGTGGGTGAGGTTAGAACTGTCTGTGGGTGAGGTTTGGACTGTCTGTGGGTGAGGTTTGGACTGTCTGTGGGTGAGGTTTGAAATGTCTGTGGGTGAGGTTTGGATTGTCTGTGGGTGAGGTTTGGATTGTCTGTGGGTGAGGTTTGGACTGTCTGTAGGTGAGGTTAGAACTGTCTGTGGGTGAGGGAAAACTGTCTGTGGGTGAGGGTAAAACTGTCTGGGGGTGAGGTTAGAACTGTCTGTCGGTGAGGTTAGAACTGTCTGTGGGTGAGGTTTGGACTGTCTGTGGGTGAGGTTTGGACTGTCTGTGGGTGAGGTTTGGACTGTCTGTGGGTGAGGTTAGAACTGTCTGTGGGTGAGGTTTGGACTGTCTGTGGGTGAGGTTTGGACTGTCTGTGGTTGAGGTTTGATCTGTCTGTGGGTGAGGTTTGGACTGTCTGTAGGTGAGGTTAGAACTGTCTGTGGGTGAGGGTAAAACTGTCTGTGGGTGAGGGTAAAACTGTCTGGGGGTGAGGTTAGAACTGTCTGTCGGTGAGGTTAGAACTGTCTGTGGGTGAGGTTTGGACTGTCTGTGGGTGAGGTTTGGACTGTCTGTGGGTGAGGTTTGGACTGTCTGTGGGTGAGGTTAGAACTGTCTGTGGGTGAGGTTTGGACTGTCTGTGGGTGAGGTTTGGATTGTCTGTGGGTGAGGTTTGGACTGTCTGTGGGTAAGGTTAGAACTGTCTGGGGGTGAGGTTAGAACTGTCTGGGGGTGAGGTTTGGACTATCTGTGGGTGAGGTTAGAACTGTCTGTGGGTGAGGTTAGAACTGTCTGTGGGTGAGGTTAGAACTGTCTGGGGGTGAGGTTAGAACTGTCTGGGGGTGAGGTTAGAACTGTCTGGGGGTGAGGTTAGAACTGTCTGTGGGTGAGGTTAGAACTGTCTGTGGGTGAGGTTTGGATTGTCTGTGGGTGAGGTTTGGATTGTCTGTGGGTGAGGTTAGAACTGTCTGTGGGTGAGGTTAGAACTGTCTGTGGGTGAGGTTAGAACTGTCTGTGGGTGAGGTTTGGATTGTCTGTGGGTGAGGTTTGGATTGTCTGTGGGTGAGGTTTGGATTGTCTGTGGGTGAGGTTAGAACTGTCTGTGGGTGAGGTTAGAACTGTCTGGGGGTGAGGTTAGAACTGTCTGGGGGTGAGGTTAGAACTGTCTGTGGGTGAGGTTAGAACTGTCTGTGGGTGAGGTTAGAACTGTCTGGGTGAGGTTTGGATTGTCTGTGGGTGAGGTTTGGATTGTCTGTGGGTGAGGTTTGGATTGTCTGTGGGTGAGGTTTGGACTGTCTTTGTACAATATTTGAACTACAATCTGCCTTTATAAAAGGACCTCACGGTACTGATGAAACTTGTTGGATAACCTTGTTAGAATGAAGAGCTTAGTTCATCAGCCCTTAGTGTTGATATGTTAAGCCATGGGGTAGTGAGCACTGGAAAAAATAGAAGCTCCTGTTTTTAATATTAGTCCCTCCTACTTGATAGTTAGTATATGCACTAGTGCTACATTCAGCTAGCACTGAGTTCTTTCAACAAAGGATACCAAGAGAATAAAGCAAATTTGATAATAGATGAAAATTGTATGTTCTATCTTTCATGTCCCCTTTAAGAAAAGTTCCCTGTTGCTGCTGTACAGACATTTCTTTTTAATAAATAGCTCTCACACTCAGATCATGGAGCACCATAATGTATGGTATAGAGACGAGTGTACTAGTTCATGCTGTCTTTGTATTACTCTTGTGATTTGCTGCTTAGTAATTAACTGCCACCTTCTCACCTCTGCAGATAATTGGCTGCCGTGTAAGGAGGGAGCCAGAAGGCGCCACAGAGCGCTATACACGATGGATCAACAGTATGATGCCAGAACAGCTCCTCACGCAGGTAAACCCCCCATAATCTCCTTGTGCTGTGCAGTCAGTCACTTACCTGAAGATAGAAACTTAAATGTAAGTGATTACCATAGAGTGAAATAGTCATCAGAAGCATTTTATGTGGTGAGAGCTATACTGTGATGCGAGCGCTTGTTCCTATGTTGTAATTGGTGCATGTGAAATGGCTGACCCTGCAGTCTGTGGGTGTACAATTTACATATAACGCAGTATAGACTGTGTGGTGTAATATCCTGAGCGTTATACTATATTATACCATAAAATGCGCAGTGTAATTTCATTTGTGTTTTGTACAGTATGGCCTTGATCTGTAATAAATACAATACTTTTCACGTCACTTGCTAACTGCTAGTGTTTCAGATCTTGCACAATCATATACATCACAGAGAGTTTATATTTTCCATTTGATGGGAAAACAGTGATAAACTTTAGCCCAATATCATTATAAGGACCTTATCTGCATTATTATAGGTTAACTAAACAGACTCTAGTTGTAGCAGTAGTAACGTAGGTATTAGCCAGAGAATTGTGCCAATATCACACACACACACCGCAAGTTGTGAGCAGTGAAGGGTACAAAGCCACCATTGTGCACAAGCTCTGTTCATATTTTAGCAAGTGTGGCAGTTTTATATGTATGTTACAAACATAGTACAGATCACAGTTTTAAGCTATGAAACGGGGTCCCAACTAAAACACAGACATCATAAGTATTATAGTGTTTGGGTGTTTTAAAATATCAGTAATATGCAAAATGATATGAAATTGTTAATTGATATTATTGGTCAGCACAGGCATGACACAACAGCTATGACTAGAGGGAGGTAGGAAATAGCCTCATTACTTTGCTTATAAACTGTATTTAATCAAATGCCATAAATGTAATCTTTGCCATTAAAAAAGTATATGTGTACCTTTTTTTTTTTTTAAATCCATCTGTGAAAGGGTTAAATTAGTGCTTATAGTAATGCTTCTATTACAACGTTATGCCGCCCACATGGATGAACTCTTTTTTATGACAATTCCAGTAAACATCCAATCAACATGTGTGTCAGTTGACAATCTTGAAGTCCAGCCCCTTTAAAGCCCATAGAAAGCCTATGCAGAAAGTAGGTGTGGCTGCTCTATACGTCACAGCCCAGCCAAAAGAGGAAATGAAGGGGGGGCGGAGGAACAGGCAATACCAATTAGGATTATAAACCTTTTATTATAAAATATATATGCACTTTAAAAAAAAAAATTATGTGGTTTTTCTTGCAAACTGATATATGTTTTATTGCAACATTCTTATAGTCTGAAATTTACCATCACTTTAACATTCCTGCTTTTCAAATAAAGATACCAAGAGAACGAAGAAAAATTGATAATAGGAGTAAATTAGAACGATGCTTAAAATTGCATCATGAAAGAAAAATGTTGGGTTTACTATCCCTTTAATGTCCCTTTAAGCTTTTGTCAAATAAATAACAACATTTTTCGCGTCTAGTAAACCTAACTGCTACTAATAGTAATTATGTGGGTGGGTGATATTGCCCAGATTTGTGGAGCTACAGTATTGTCAATGACATCAGTGTGGGCACAACATTACAAGTGACATCTCATAAGGGCATCACTGCTTCTAGATTGTGTTGCTATTTGTGCCACTTCCTTTGTCAAGCAGAAGATGGCACAGGAAGTGTTAATGTGAGCAATCCCACGCTGGTTATAGTATATGTGTCTTACAGATTCTGTGGGATACAAATCCTTTCATCAACATTGTACTTTATATTTAATATATTTGTTGTAATGACACTTTTGTAGATTTGTTCTGTGACCAACGGGTAGGAAGAATATCATGTTAGTGTATATTGTGTAAAGCTGTCACCAGCAGTCTTCCCTCTAAGGCCAGTTTTGTGAGTGGCCCTGCAGTCAAACAGTTAATAAGGGAACCACACCTTGCAGTCTGCATTGTGTAGTGTTACCCGCTGGGCGATCACAAAACTGGCCTTAGAGGGAAAACGGGTCACCAGCTCCCAGCACATTACATGAGTAACAGCTTGAACTTAGCATTTTTGGGGTAAAATGAATTTTTAACGTGTATAAAATGCTGCATGTGCCATTAAATCACGTCCTATTAAAGGGAAAGGCAATAATGTTTTAAGACAAAATGTGAAATGACAGAAAATGTATTTGGCTTCTTAAAAAGTCATTAGTAGCAATTGCTGTAAACTCCTGACATTAAAATGCGCAGGAACCTCCTATCTAAATGAATAACATCAGTATCATTTATATGTAATGCGCTATTTAATTCCGTAGCGCTGGGTACGAGCAGGGCACACAATGACCAAATACAAAGATGTCCTATAAATGATTCAGAGGGAGCAGCAATGTATGAGTTATACGTTTTAATAAATTATTCCTACAGGTAACAATGTTTCTGTATAAGCAGCACGTACTGCTGATAAAATCTTTTTCTTCTCGTTGGTGTTGGCCTGAATCCCTCTCCCTTGGGAATTCCTGCAGACTGAGCCATTACTGTTTGCAACTCTACCTGCAGGAATTAGCATTAATGTCTCTCTCAATCCCCTTTAAACTAGAGCCGGATTAAGTGATCCAGGTCACAAACAGGTGCAGTCAGTGTTCAGGCGCGAAGCCTTTGAAGCTGCCAGGCCGTTAGTCTCGTGCTGTTCCAGTTCCTCTCAGGGAAGTGTAGCAGAACGTGAGGCGCCCCACCATGTGCTGCTGTCTATCAGCAACATGTTAATGTGCCCAGTCACCCCATTAAACTGAGACCGCAAGAGACTGTAAATGTCTGACATTCTTTCTAGTGGGGTACAGATGGGATGTTTGTATTATGGTTTCAGAAGGCTTACACGCTGCATCACAAGGAAATGTGTCAAATGAGAGCAAATTGGCATTAAGAATTGTTAGCAAATCCCTACAGCAGGATTTAACCCCTTGGTATTTACATATTGTATAGCAATACATGGCAACTAAAGGGTTGTCCTGCCTTATCGGACCATTTCTTAGAAAACTATAATTTACTGGCAGATCAGCAATACTTAAAATACAGGGGGGGAAACTCCTTAAAACATTTAAATTCGTGATACTAGCACCTTAATCAAGGTTTGTCCTCTGCGGCCAATCCACAATACAGTTACAAATTTCTAAGCATCAGGAAAGCTTGGCACAACCAGGCTTTTAGGAAGTTAAACACATACTGGTATATTGCAGAATGAAGGTGCATTGTATACGGAGACATAAACCGTCATGTAGTTATGGCCATTACCTTAACCTGTCTGCTAATCACAGGGAAATCACCTCAGTGAGCAGCTCGTGTGCTGAACACAGAATCACATGTAAATGGTTTCATCTCACAGAATTGTGTGTTCTCAGGTCTCAGATGGTATCTCACATTAATGTTTTATAAGATAATAATGTGTATTAGAGCATTTTATTATGATATAGTTACTTCCATATAACTATGTGTTTAACCTCTGCAAAATAATAAAACACATAGTTAAAGTCGGCTCCAAAGCAGAAATGCACTACTGAGAGCTAGCTGAGCACACTGGGTGGGCCAATGACAAGAGCCATATGTGTATAGTTACCAATCACCAGTTAGCTCCCAGTAGCGTGCTGAGTCTACCTAGGTATGCTTTTCAACAATGGATAGCAATAGATCAACATGTATTTGATAATAGAAATATCTCTTAAAATTGCTGCTTTATTTAAATCTTGGAAGATTAATTTTGACATTAATGTCCCTTTAAGCTCACCGTTTACGTGCTGGGGATCCATGAATGTACAGTAGAGTAAAACATTTTGGGCTGAAAGATTACAGGCCTTGTAGCCTAGAGAGCTTACAATCTAATACTAAATTATCTACATAAATAGAACAATGTATCTGTCTGTACCCAGAACTGCTTATTTATAAGTGTTTATCCGTTGTCTAGAGAGCTTACAATCTAATACTAAATACTCTACATGAATAGAACAATGTATCTGTCTGTACCCAGAACTGCTTATTTATATGTGTTTATCTGCAGTCTAGAGAGCTTACAATTTAATACTAAATACTCTACATGAATAGAATAATATGTCTGTGCCCAGAACTGCTTATTTATATGTGTTTATCTATAGTCTAGAGAGCTTGCAATCTAATACTAAATACTCTACATGAATGGAATAATGTATCTGTCTGTACCCAGAACTGCATATTTATATGTGTTTATCTGTTGTCTAGAGAGCTTACAATCTAATACCAAATACTCTACATGAGTAGAAGAATGTATCTGTCTGTACCCAGAACTGCTTATTTATATGTGTTTATCTGCAGTCTAGAGAGTTTACAATCTATTACTAAATACTCTACATGAATGGAATAATGTATCTGTCTGTACCCAGAACTGCTTATTTATATGTGTTTATCTGCAGTCTAGAGAGCTTACAATCTAATACTAAATACTCTACATGAATAGAATAATATGTCTGTGCCCAGAACTGCTTATTTATATGTGTTTATCTATAGTCTAGAGAGCTTACAATCTAATACTAAATACTCTACATGAATGGAATAATGTATCTGTCTATACCCAGAACTGCATATTTATATGTGTTTATCTGCAGTCTAGAGAGTTTACAATCTAATTCCAAATACTCTACATGAGTAGAAGAATGTATCTGTCTGTACCCAGAACTGCTTATTTACATGTGTTTATCTGCAGTCTAGAGAGTTTACAATCTATTACTAAATACTCTACATGAATAGAATAATATGTCTGTACCCAGAACTGCTTATTTACATGTGTTTATCTGCTGTCTAGAGAGCTTACAATTTAATACTAAATACTCTACTTGAATGGAATAATATGTTACCCAGAACTGCTTATTTATATGTGTTTATCTGCAGTCTAGAGAGCTTACAATTTAATACTAAATACTCTACATGAATAGAATAATATGTCTGTACCCAGTACTGCTTATTTATATGTGTTTATCTGCAGTCTAGAGAGCTTACAATCTAATACTAAATACTCTACATGAATAGAATAATATGTTACCCAGCACTGCTTATTTATATGTGTTTATCTGCTGTCTAGAGAGCTTACCATCTAATACTAAATACTCTACATGAATAGAATAATATGTCTGTACCCAGAACTGCTTATTTACATGTGTTTATCTGCTGTCTAGAGAGCTTACAATCTAATACTAAATACTCTACATGAATAGAATAATAAGTTACCCAGCACTGCTTATTTATATGTGTTTATCTGCTGTCTAGAGAGCTTACCATCTAATACTAAATACTCTACATTAATAGAACAATGTATCTGTCTGTACCCAGAACTGCTTATTTACATGTGTTTATCTGCAGTCTAGAGAGCTTACAATCTAATACTAAATACTCTACATGAATAGAATAATATGTCTGTACCCAAAACTGCTTATTTACATGTGTTTATCTGCAGTCTAGAGATCTTACAATCTAATACTAAATACTCTACATGAATAGAATAATATGTCTGTACCCAGAACTGCTTATTTACATGTGTTTATCTGCTGTCTAGAGAGCTTACAATTTAATACTAAATACTCTACATGAATGGAATAATGTATCTGTCTGTACCCAGAACTGCATATTTATATGTGTTTATCTGCAGTCTAGAGAGTTTACAATCTATTACTAAATACTCTACATGAATAGAATAATATGTCTGTACCCAGAACTGCTTATTTACATGTGTTTATCTGCTGTCTAGAGAGCTTACAATTTAATACTAAATACTCTACTTGAATGGAATAATATGTTACCCAGAACTGCTTATTTATATGTGTTTATCTGCAGTCTAGAGAGCTTACAATTTAATACTAAATACTCTACATGAATAGAATAATATGTCTGTACCCAGAACTGCTTATTTATATGTGTTTATCTGCAGTCTAGAGAGCTTACAATCTAATACTAAATACTCTACATGAATAGAATAATATGTTACCCAGCACTGCTTATTTATATGTGTTTATCTGCTGTCTAGAGAGCTTACCATCTAATACTAAATACTCTACATGAATAGAATAATATGTCTGTACCCAGAACTGCTTATTTACATGTGTTTATCTGCTGTCTAGAGAGCTTACCATCTAATACTAAATAATCTACATTAATAGAACAATGTATATGTCTGTACCCAGAACTGCTTATTTACCTGTGTTTATCTGCAGTCTAGAGAGCTTACAATCTAATACTAAATACTCTACATGAATAGAATAATATGTCTGTACCCAGAACTGCTTATTTACATGTGTTTATCTGCAGTCTAGAGAGCTTACAATCTAATACTAAATACTCTACATGAATAGAATAATATGTCTGTACCCAGAACTGCTTATTTACATGTGTTTATCTGCAGTCTAGAGAGCTTACAATTTAATACTAAATACTCTACATTAATGGAATAATGTATCTGTCTGTACCCAGAACTGCATATTTATATGTGTTTATCTGCAGTCTAGAGAGCTTACAATCTAATACTAAATACTCTACATGGATAGAATATGTCTGTACCCAGAACTGCTTATTTATATGTGTTTATCTGCAGTCTAGAGAGCTTACAATCTAATACTAAATACTCTAAATGAATAGAACATGTCTGTACCCAGAACTGCTTATTTATATGTGTTTATCTGCAGTCTAGAGAGCTTACGATCTAATACTAAATACTCTAAATGAATAGAACAATGTATCTGTCTGTACCCAGAACTGCATATTTATATGTGTTTATCTGCAGTCTAGAGAGCTTACAATCTAATACTAAATACTCTAAATGAATAGAACATGTCTGTACCCAGAACTGCTTATTTATATGTGTTTATCTGCAGTCTAGAGAGCTTACAATCTAATACTAAATACTCTAAATGAATAGAACAATGTATCTGTCTGTACCCAGAACTGCATATTTATATGTGTTTATATGCAGTCTAGAGAGCTTACAATCTAATACCAAATTCTCTACATGACTAGAATAATATGTCTGTACCCAGAACTGCTTATTTATGTGTTTATCTGCAGTCTAGAGAACTTACAATCTAATACTAAATACTCTACATGAATAGAATAATATGTTACCCAGCACTGCTTATTTATATGTGTTTATCTGCAGTCTAGAGAGCTTACAATCTAATACTAAATACTCTACATGACTAGAATAATATGTCTGTACCCAGAACTGCTTATTTATATGTGTTTATCTGCAGTCTAGAGAGCTTACAATCTAATACTAAATACTCTACATGACTAGAATAATATGTCTGTACCCAGAACTGCTTATTTATGTGTTTATCTGCAGTCTAGAGAGCTTACAATCTAATACCAAATTCTCTACATGACTAGAATAATATGTCTGTACCCAGAACTGCTTATTTATGTGTTTATCTGCAGTCTAGAGAACTTACAATCTAATACTAACTACTCTACATGAATAGAACAATGTATCTGTCTGTACCCAGAACTGCTTATTTATATGTGTTTATCTGCAGTCTAGAGAGCTTACAATTTAATACTAAATACTCTACATGAATGGAATAATGTATCTGTCTGTACCCAGAACTGCATATTTATATGTGTTTATCTGCAGTCTAGAGAGCTTACAATCTAATACTAAATACTCTACATGGATAGAATATGTCTGTACCCAGAACTGCTTATTTATATGTGTTTATCTGCAGTCTAGAGAGCTTACAATCTAATACTAAATACTCTAAATGAATAGAACATGTCTGTACCCAGAACTGCTTATTTATATGTGTTTATCTGCAGTCTAGAGAGCTTACAATCTAATACTAAATACTCTAAATGAATAGAACATGTCTGTACCCAGAACTGCTTATTTATATGTGTTTATCTGCAGTCTAGAGAGCTTACAATCTAATACTAAATACTCTAAATGAATAGAACAATGTATCTGTCTGTACCCAGAACTGCATATTTATATGTGTTTATATGCAGTCTAGAGAGCTTACAATCTAATACCAAATTCTCTACATGACTAGAATAATATGTCTGTACCCAGAACTGCTTATTTATGTGTTTATCTGCAGTCTAGAGAACTTACAATCTAATACTAAATACTCTACATGAATAGAATAATATGTTACCCAGCACTGCTTATTTATATGTGTTTATCTGCAGTCTAGAGAGCTTACAATCTAATACTAAATACTCTACATGACTAGAATAATATGTCTGTACCCAGAACTGCTTATTTATATGTGTTTATCTGCAGTCTAGAGAGCTTACAATCTAATACTAAATACTCTAAATGAATAGAACATGTCTGTACCCAGAACTGCTTATTTATATGTGTTTATCTGCAGTCTAGAGAGCTTACAATCTAATACTAAATACTCTAAATGAATAGAACATGTCTGTACCCAGAACTGCTTATTTATATGTGTTTATCTGCAGTCTAGAGAGCTTACAATCTAATACTAAATACTCTAAATGAATAGAACAATGTATCTGTCTGTACCCAGAACTGCATATTTATATGTGTTTATATGCAGTCTAGAGAGCTTACAATCTAATACCAAATTCTCTACATGACTAGAATAATATGTCTGTACCCAGAACTGCTTATTTATGTGTTTATCTGCAGTCTAGAGAACTTACAATCTAATACTAAATACTCTACATGAATAGAATAATATGTTACCCAGCACTGCTTATTTATATGTGTTTATCTGCAGTCTAGAGAGCTTACAATCTAATACTAAATACTCTACATGACTAGAATAATATGTCTGTACCCAGAACTGCTTATTTATATGTGTTTATCTGCAGTCTAGAGAGCTTACAATCTAATACTAAATACTCTACATGACTAGAATAATATGTCTGTACCCAGAACTGCTTATTTATGTGTTTATCTGCAGTCTAGAGAGCTTACAATCTAATACCAAATTCTCTACATGACTAGAATAATATGTCTGTACCCAGAACTGCTTATTTATGTGTTTATCTGCAGTCTAGAGAACTTACAATCTAATACTAACTACTCTACATGAATAGAACAATGTATCTGTCTGTACCCAGAACTGCTTATTTATATGTGTTTATCTGCAGTCTAGAGAGCTTACAATCTAATACTAAATTCTCTACATGACTAGAATAATATGTCTGTACCCAGAACTGCTTATTTATATGTGTTTATCTGCAGTCTAGAGAGTTTACAATCTAATACTAAATACTCTACATGAATAGAATAATGTATCTGTCTGTACCCAGAACTGCTTATTTATATGTGTTTATCTGCAGTCTAGAGAGTTTACAAGCTAATACTAAATACTCTACATGAATAGAACAATGTATCTGTCTGTACCCAGAACTGCTTATTTATGTGTTTATCTGCAGTCTAGAGAACTTACAATCTAATACTAAATACTCTACATGAATAGAATACTATGTTACCCAGCACTGCTTATTTATATGTGTTTATCTGCAGTCTAGAGAGTTTACAATCTAATACTAAATACTCTACATGAATAGAATAATGTATCTGTCTGTACCCAGAACTGCTTATTTATATGTGTTTATCTGCAGTCTAGAGAGTTTACAATCTAATACTAAATACTCTACATGAATAGAATAATATGTTACCCAGAACTGCTTATTTATATGTGTTTATCTGCAGTCTAGAGAGTTTACAATCTAATACTAAATACTCTACATGAATAGAATAATGTATCTGTCTGTACCCAGAACTGCTTATTTATATGTGTTTATCTGCAGTCTAGAGAGTTTACAATCTAATACTAAATACTCTACATGAATAGAATAATATGTTACCCAGAACTGCTTATTTATATGTGTTTATCTGCAGTTTAGAGAGCTTACAATCTAATACTAAATACTCTACATGAATAGAACAATGTATCTGTCTGTACCCAGAACTGCTTATTTATATGTGTTTATCTGTTGTCTAGAGAGCTTACAATCTAATACTAAATACTCTACATGAATAGAATAATGTATCTGTCTGTACCCAGAACTGCTTATTTATATGTGTTTATCTGCAGTCTAGAGAGCTTACAATCTAATACTAAATACTCTACATGAATAGAATAATGTATCTGTCTGTACCCAGAACCGCATATTTATATGTGTTTATCTGCAGTCTAGAGAGTTTACAATCTAATACTAAATACTCTACATGAATAGAATAATGTATCTGTCTGTACCCAGAACTGCATATTTATATGTGTTTATCTGCAGTCTAGAGAGCTTACAATCTAATACTAAATACTCTACATGAATAGAACAATGTATCTGTCTGTACCCAGAACTGCTTATTTATATGTGTTTATCTGCAGTCTAGAGAGCTTACCATTTAATACTAAATACTCTACATGAATAGAACAATGTATCTGTCTGTACCCAGCACTGCTTATTTATATGTGTTTATCTGCAGTCTAGAGAGCTTACAATCTATTACTAAATACTCTACATGAATAGAATAATATGTCTGTACCCAGAACTGCTTATTTATATGTGTTTATCTGCAGTCTAGAGAGTTTACAATTTAATACTAAATACTCTACATGAATAGAACAATGTATCTGTCTGTACCCAGAACTGCTTATTTACATGTGTTTATCTGCAGTCTAGGGAGGTTACAATTTAATACTAAATACTCTACATGAATAGAATAATATGTCTGTGCCCAGAACTGCTTATTTATATGTGTTTATCTGCAGTCTAGAGAGTTTACAATCTAATACTAAATACTCTACATGACTAGAATAATGTATCTGTCTGTACCCAGAACTGCTTATTTATATGTGTTTATCTGTTGTCTAGAGAGCTTACAATCTAATACCAAATACTCTACATGAATAGAATAATGTATCTGTCTGTACCCAGAACTGCTTATTTATATGTATTTATATGCAGTCTAGAGAGCTTACAATCTAATACTAAATACTCTACATGCATAGAATAATATGTCTGTGCCCAGAACTGCTTATTTATATGTGTTTATCTATAGTCTAGAGAGCTTGCAATCTAATACTAAATACTCTACATGAATGGAATAATGTATCTGTCTCTACCCAGAACTGCTTATTTATGTGTTTATCTGCAGTCTAGAGAGGTTACAATTTAATACTAAATACTCTACATGAATAGAATAATATGTCTGTACCCAGAACTGCTTATTTATATGTGTTTATCTGCAGTCTAGAGAGTTTACAATCTAATACTAAATACTCTACATGAATAGAATAATATGTCTGTACCCAGAACTGCTTATTTATATGTGTTTATCTGCAGTCTAGAGAGCTTACAATCTAATACTAAATACTCTACATGAATAGAATAATATGTCTGTACCCAGAACTGCTTATTTATATGTGTTTATCTGCAGTCTAGAGAGCTTACAATCTAATACTAAATACTCTACATAAATAGAATAATATGTATATTTATATGTGTTTATCTATAGTCTAGAGAGCTTACAATCTAATACTAAATACTCTACATGAATAGAATAATATGTCTGTACCCAGAACTGCTTATTTATATGTGTTTATCTGCAGTCTAGAGAGCTTACAATCTAATACTAAATATGCTACATGAATAGAATAATATGTTACCAAGCACTGCTTATTTATATGTGTTTATCTGTTGTCTAGAGAGCTTACAATCTAATACTAAATACTCTACATGAATAGAATAATATGTTACCCAGCACTGCTTATTTATATGTGTTTATCAGTCTAGAGAGCTTACAATCTAATACTAAATACTCTACATGAATAGAATAATGTATCTGTCTGTACCCAGAACTGCTTATTTATATGTGTTTATCTGCAGTCTAGAGAGTTTACAATCTAATACTAAATACTCTACATGAATAGAATAATATGTTACCCAGAACTGCTTATTTATATGTGTTTATCTGCAGTCTAGAGAGCTTACAATCTAATACTAAATACTCTACATGAATAGAACAATGTATCTGTCTGTACCCAGAACTGCTTATTTATATGTGTTTATCTGTTGTCTAGAGAGCTTACAATCTAATACTAAATACTCTACATGAATAGAATAATGTATCTGTCTGTACCCAGAACTGCTTATTTATATGTGTTTATCTGCAGTCTAGAGAGCTTACAATCTATTACTAAATACTCTACATGAATAGAATAATATGTCTGTACCCAGAACTGCTTATTTATATGTGTTTATCTGCAGTCTAGAGAGTTTACAATCTAATACTAAATACTCTACATGACTAGAATAATATGTCTGTACCCAGAACTGCTTATTTATGTGTTTATCTGCAGTCTAGAGAGCTTACAATCTAATACCAAATACTCTACATGAATAGAATAATGTATCTGTCTGTACCCAGAACTGCTTATTTATATGTATTTATATGCAGTCTAGAGAGCTTACAATCTAATACTAAATACTCTACATGAATAGAATAATATGTCTGTGCCCAGAACTGCTTATTTATATGTGTTTATCTATAGTCTAGAGAGCTTGCAATCTAATACTAAATACTCTACATGAATGGAATAATGTATCTGTCTGTACCCAGAACTGCTTATTTATATGTGTTTATCTGCAGTCTAGAGAGGTTACAATTTAATACTAAATACTCTACATGAATAGAATAATATGTCTGTACCCAGAACTGCTTATTTATATGTGTTTATCTGCAGTCTAGAGAGTTTACAATCTAATACTAAATACTCTACATGAATAGAATAATATGTCTGTACCCAGAACTGCTTATTTATATGTGTTTATCTGCAGTCTAGAGAGCTTACAATCTAATACTAAATACTCTACATAAATAGAATAATATGTATATTTATATGTGTTTATCTATAGTCTAGAGAGCTTACAATCTAATACTAAATACTCTACATGAATAGAATAATATGTCTGTACCCAGAACTGCTTATTTATATGTGTTTATCTGCAGTCTAGAGAGCTTACAATCTAATACTAAATATGCTACATGAATAGAATAATATGTTACCAAGCACTGCTTATTTATATGTGTTTATCTGTTGTCTAGAGAGCTTACAATCTAATACTAAATACTCTACATGAATAGAATAATATGTTACCCAGCACTGCTTATTTATATGTGTTTATCTGCAGTCTAGAGAGCTTACAATCTAATACTAAATACTCTACATGAATAGAATAATATGTATATTTATATGCGTTTATCTGCAGTCTAGAGAGCTTACAATCTAATACTAAATACTCTACATGAATAGAATAATATGTTACCCAGCACTGCTTATTTATATGTGTTTATCTGCAGTCTAGAGAGCTTACAATCTAATACTAAATACTCTACATGAATAGAATAATATGTATATTTATATGTGTTCCTCTGTATGTAATCGGACATTACTAGAATTCTTCTGGTTAGTATTTCTTTACACAGATTTGTTTGGCGCTATGTCAGGTGCTCTCACTATTTCACACAGATTCTTGAAAAGTGAATTCATCTACCATAAAAATCTTGGTATGAAAATATCTCTTAGGAAACAGGAAAACGTGTGAATGAGTGACGAGAAGCACACTGGGCGCGTGTATGTCGGCTGCTGAGCTCTATCGCGTGATGTTCAGGAAAACAAAGTCATAACAGATTTTAGGTCACTTACTGGGACCAAAAGCATCAAATACAAATGGCATAGCTGTTATAATTGTGTTTAATTATGTTTTACCCATGGACAGAAAACTCTAAAGTCTATTGTATATGAAAGAGAATGATTTAAATGTTCCAAAATGTGTTTTTTTGTTTTCATTTAAAGGGATAGAAAAGTCGCAATTAAAGTTGTATGATTCAGATAGAGCAGGTCATTTTAAGACACTTTTAAAAAATTCACTTCTATTTTCAAATCTGCTTTGTTCTCTTGGTATCCCTTGCTGAAAAACAATACTCACGTATCCTACACTATTGGGAGTTGCTGCTGATTGGTGCCTGCACACATTTGTCTCTTGTGATTGGCTTACTAGATGTGTTCTGCTAGCTGCCAGTAGTGCAATGCTGTTCCTTCAGCAAAGAATAACAAGAGAATGAAGCAAATTTGACAATAGATGTAAATTGGAAAGTTGCTTAAAATTGTACTATCCGAATAAAGAAAGAATATGTTTTACCTTTAAGGTTTGTTAAGCCCCTTGTGACTGCATTTTTTTTAAATTGGTTGTCATTAAATAGTTAAAAAGTGAAATGTAATAATAACAAGAAAACAGAAACTTTTGAAGTTCACATTTAAATGAAGAATAATTACTTATTGCTCATCAGCCTGTGCGTTGCTAGTTACAGGCAGCTGAGCAGGGTAGGATGGACCCTGGAGACTGGGCGGAGCTAAGGCAGCAGGCTCCAGCCCATAACAGAAATGCCCTGTATGCTTTATGCTCAGTGCGGGCCTGGTTCAGCATATGTGTGTATACTACTGAGACAGTAATAACTTGTAGCAGAAGGAATGTTAGTCACTTTATATGAGGCTGCTGCCCACTCTGTACCAACATTATTTTGAATAAGACTGGGTGGACAGCAATGTTTGTTGTGATCACTAATCTCTATGTCAGCCATGAGACCCTCTATCTATCTATCTATCTATCTATCTATCTTTCTATTTATCTATTATTATTAAAAAAAATTAATACCACAGAGAAACCGTTAAGCAAATCACCTTTCCGATAATAATGTCAAAATTAAACTTTCATGATGCAGATAAAGCATACAATTTTAAACAACTTTCCAATTTACTTCTAGTATCTAATTAGCTCCATTATCATGGCATCCTTTGTTGAATAGCATACATAGGTAGGGTCAGTAGCAGCAATGCACTACTTGGTGCTAGCTGCTGATTGGTTGCTGCACATATATGCCTCTTGTCATTGGCTCACCTGATGTGTTCAGCTAGCACCCAGTAGTGTATTGCTGCTCCTTCAACAAAGGATACCCAAATAATTTAATTTGATAAAAGAAGTCAATTGAAAAGTTGTTTAAAATTGGGAGAAGAATGGAAGAATATTTTGGGTTTCATGTCCGTTTAATAACGCTTATTTAATATAGAGATGTTCTACCTCTTACACATAATTATCATTTATTGTCAATACATGTATATGATACTGGCATACATGTGTATGTTACTGGCATACATGTGTATGTTACTGGCATACATGTGTATGTTACTGGCATACATGTGTATGTTACTGGCATACATGTGTATGTTACTGGCATACATGTGTATCTTACTGGTATAACACAGGGCAAAAAGGGCAGCTGCCCAGGGCCCTGTCTTTGTTGAGGGGCCCAAGAGTCATAAACATTTTTTTTTTTTTTGGCTCATGCCAGACTGCTTTTGATTGAGCTCGCATTTGATTGAGCTCGCATTCTATTGGCTGTTCCGATCAGCCAATAGAATGCGAGCTCAATCTGATTGGCTGATTGGATCAGCCAATCGGATTGAACTTGAATCTGATTGGCTGATTCAATCAGCCAATCAGATTTTTCCTACCTTAATTCCGATTGGCTGATAGAATCCTATCGGCCAATCGGAATTCGAGGGACACCATCTTGGATGACGTCATTTAAAGGAACCTTCATTCGGCGAGTAGGCGTCGGTTGAAGAGGATGGATCCGCGTCGGCTGGAAAGAAGATGGCTCCGCTCCAGATGGATGAAGATAGAAGATGCCACTTGGATGAAGATCTCTGCCGGTCTGGATGTCCTCTTCTGCCCGGATAGGATGAAGACTTCTGCTGGTCTGGATGTCCTCTTCTGCCCCATAGGATGAAGACTTCGGCCCGGCTGGGTGAAGACGAATCAAGGTAGGGAGATCTTCAGGGGGGTAGTGTTAGGTTTATTTAAGGGGGGTTTGGGTTAGAGTAGGGGTATGTGGGTGGTGGGTTTTAATGTTGGGGGGGGGTGTATTTTTTTTTACAGGCAAAAGAGCTGATTACTTTTTAATTTAGAATAGGGTACGGACCTCTATTATTTTGGGGGGCTTTTTTTATTTTATTAGGGGGCTTAGAGTAGGTGTAATTAGCCTAATATTTTATTTATTTTTTTGTAATTTAGTGTTTTGTTTTGTTTTTTGTAGTTTAGTTTATTTAATTAATTTATTGATATTGTAGTGTTAGGTTTAATTGTAACTTAGGTTAGGATTTATTTTACAGGTAATTTTGTAATTATTTTAACTAGGTAGCTATTAAATAGTAAATAACTATTTAATAGCTATTGTACCTAGTTAAAATAAATACAAAGTTGCCTGTAAAATAAATATAAATCCTAAAATAGCTACAATGTAATTATTAATTATATTGTAGCTATATTAGGGTTTATTTTACAGGTAAGTATTTAGTTTTAAATAGCAATACTTTAGTTAGATTTAATTTAGATTAGATTTAATTTATTTAGTTAGATTAAAATTATATTTAATTTAGGGGGGTGTTAGGGTTAGGGTTAGACTTAGCTTTAGGGGTTAATACATTTATAATAGTAGCGACGAGGTCCGGTAGGCAGATTAGGGGTTAATACTTGAAGTTAGGTGGCGGCGATGTTAGGGAGGGCAGATTAGGGGTTAATACTATTTATTAGAGTGTTTGTGAGGCGGGAGTACGGCGGTTTAGGGGTTAATACATTTATTATAGTGGCGGCGAGGTTCGGTCGGCAGATTAGGGGTTATTAAGTGTAGTTAGGTAGCGGCGATGTTGGGGGGGGCAGATTAGGGGTTAATAAATATAATGTAGGTGTCGGCGATGTTAGGGGCAGCAGATTAGGGGTTCATAGGGATAATGTAGGTGGCGGCGGTGTCCGGAGCGGAAGATTAGGGGTTAATAATAAAATGCAGGTGTCTGCGATAGCGGGGGCGGCAGATTAGGGGTTAATAAGTGTAAGGTTAGGGGTGTTTAGACTCGGGGTTCATGTTAGGGTGTTAGATGCAGACTTAGAGAGTGTTTCCCCATAGGAAACAATGGGGCTACGTTGAGAGCGTAACGCTGCTTTTTTGCTTTTTTTTCATACCAAACTGCCCCATTGTTTCCTATGGGAGAATCGTGCACAAGCACGTTTTGCCAGCTTACCGCTACCGTAAGCAACGCTGGTATTGAGAGTTGAAGTGGATCTAAGTTAGGCTCAACGCACCCTTTTTTGAGCCTAACGCAGCCCCTCAGACAACTCTAAATACCAGCGTTGTTGGAAATGTGCGTTGGGAAAAAAAGCAGCGTTAGCTACGTGGGTCTTTACCGACAAAACTCTAAATCTAGCCGTATGTCAGGGAGTTTTGCGCAACAGATTAGGGTTTTAGTGTTGTTTTTTTCTATTTGTCTTCTCTATTGAGTCTATGGGAAATATGTGAACGCACACACAGTTTGGATGTTTGGATTACGCAGCTTAACACGCGTGAAAAATAAGTTATTTTGTCACTTGTAATACCTGTGCAACCCCAAATGCATATAGTGTTTTTTCGCAACTGATTTACCGGTCGACTTGTAATCTTGCCTAGAGAGTTGTGTTTGCATACTGGTGTACAGGGAAGTATATTGCTTCTGTTTAATAATGAAATGCAACATTGTGCATTTCAGTTTTGTCTTTTCTATCCCTGACAGACCCCTCCTGTTATAAGGTTTGCGTTTCCTGGCTGGTAGTGCTCTGCACACTTTCTCTCAGCAGCACGGTGTCTTTGCTCAGCATTTACCATGGGGGAAGGCTGGCCTGATTTGCTGAGACTTTATTCTAGTTGGGCTCACAGCCAGCGATGAGCTGTAAGAGACTTTGGCAAAAACAAGTGAGCCTGGCGTTGGGCCAGTGACCAGGAAAACATTCTGCATATAACTAGTTGCGTCTGGCTCAGCAACAGAAGGAATTTACTCGGTGGCACTTCAGTTAGCTTCTGTGTGTCACAGGTATAAGGTGTCTAAACAAGTGGGTTCCAGGGGGCCCCAGGGGCTGTAGGTGGCTCTTGGTTCTTTCCACTTCATCTTAATAAAACGTCCGTCTTCCACCCCTAATCTGTGCAGCCACAAGATTTCTGAAAACAGTGGTCTAGATTAGGCTAAAATCTTCATTCATGATGTCCTAGTAAAAGAGTGTCACTGCTTATTATATCAGTGTAGGTAAGGTTATGGCTAGTAATCCAATTACTGTTAGTGATTGGAGGTTACAGTTAGTTATTGGGACTATGATTAGTGATTAGAATTATGATTAGTGATGGGGATTATGATTAGTGATCAGGATTTTAATTTGTGGGATTATGATTAGTGATCTGGATTTTGATTAGTGATTGGGGGGTTATGGTTAGTCATTGGAGGTTAGGGTTAGTGATCGGGACTATGATTAAGATTAGGATTAGTGATGGAGATTATGATTAGGATTATGATTAGCGATCTGGTGTTTGATTTGTGGGATTATGATTAGTGATTGGGATTTTGATTAGTGGGATTATTATTAGTGATTGGGATTTCAATTAGTGGGATTAGGATTAGTGATGGGGATTATGATTAGTGTTTTGATTAGTGGGGCTATGATTAGTGATCAGGTTTATGATTAGTGATGAGGATTTTGATTAGTGATGGGGATTATGATTAGTGATGGGGATTATGATTAGTGTTTTGATTAGTGGGGCTATGATTAGTGATCAGGTTTATGATTAGTGATGAGGATTTTGATTAGTGATGGGGATTATGATTAGTGATGGGGATTATGATTAGTGATGGGAATAATGATTAGTGATCTGGATTTTAATTAGTGGGACTATGATTGGTGATGGGAATTAGACACAACTAAGATTTTAATCCACTTTCTCATTCTTTCCCGCCTCGACTACTGGAATTCTGTCTTCTCTGGTCCCCCCAGCTGTCGCCTAGCTCCTTTACAATCCATAATGAATGCCTCTGCCAGGCTCATCTTCCTTACACGTCGCTCTTCATCTGATGCACCTCTCTGCCAATCCCTTCACTGGCTTCCTCTTGCCTCCAGGAATAAACACAAAATTCTGACTCTGATATACAAAGCCCTCAACTGCACTGCCCCCCCCCTATATATCAGACCTTGTTTACAGATACTCTCCCTCCCGTCCCCTTCACTCTGCTCATGCCCTCCTACTCTGCTCCTCTCTTGTCATCTCATCACACTCCCGTTTACAGGACTTCTCTAGACTGGCTCCCATCTTGTGAAACTCTCTGCCTCACTCCACAAGACTCTCCCCTAGTTTTGAAAGCTTCAAGTGCTCCCTAAAGACTCTACTGTTCAGGGATGCATACAACCTGATCCCTATAAATGTTTCCTTGTATATTGCCTATGTTTATAGCTCTGCGGAATCTGCTGGCGCTCTAAAACCCCCCAATAATAATTGGAATTTTGATTAGTGGGGTTATAATTAGTGATCTAGTGATCAGGGTTTATAATTAAAGGGACAGTAAACCTTAAAAATAATGTTATATAATTCTGCACATAGTAACATTATATTAGCGCAATCTTTATAAAACAAAATTTCCCCTTTGAATTTTAAAAAAAACCTGCTGTTTTACAGACCAGCTCTCTGTAATCTTCTGAGCGGGTCTGTTTTTTTTTTTCAAACAGCGTATCGGGCCAGCTGTATAGTCACAGCGCGGCCCGACCGCGCCATAGCACTAAGTGCAGCTCTGTCAGACAGCAGGAGCGAGTGCACTTAGTGATTGCGCTAATATAATGTTATATAATTCTGCACTATGTGCAGAATTATATAACATTATTTTTATGTTTACTGACACTTTAAAGGGACACTGTACCCAAAAATTTTCTTTTGTGATTCAGATTGAGCATGAAATTTTAAGCAACTTTCTAATTTACTCCTATTAACAAATTTTTTTCATTCTCTTGGTATCTTTATTTGAAATGCAAGAATGTAAGTTTAGATGCCGGCCCATTTTTGGTGAACAACCTGGGTTGTCCTTGCTGATTGGTGGATAAATTCATCCACCAATAAAAAAGTGCTGTCCAGAGTACTGAAACCAAAAAAAATCTTAGATGCCTTCTTTTTCAAATAATGATAGCAAGAGAATGAAGAAAAATTGATAATAGGAGTAAATTAGAAAGTTGCTTAAAATTGCATACTCTATCTGAATTACAAAATTAAAAAAATGGGTACAGTGTCCCTTTAAGGAAGGGCGGTTATATTTAAACAGTTATGGAACAAGGTGACCAATTAGAGATTAGGCCTTGCTACCTCTGGCAGCTCTCTAGCACTCCTCCCCCCCACCCTCAGCTTTACACCAATAATAAACTGCACACCCTCTAGCGCTAAACTCTTTTGCTGGGGCATATTGTAAGGGTTATACCATAGTGCAGTGCTTTTGTGCACACGTGGTCATATGAATAATAGTGTTTGCATTATTGATAGTGTAAATAAATTAACCAGCTAATCTACTCATTCTTCTGCATGAAAATGACCTCTGTATATTCCCTATAAATATAGTTCCATGTGGTAGTGTCCTATCCACAAATTCCAGCTACTAAGCTTGTTCTCTAGAGCTATAACTCTCTAGACATGGAGGGCTAAGGGCCACATACAAAGACAGATGCTTAAATGTTTTTGCATGCAGCACAAGAGAGGGTGATCCACTGGTAACAAACTAGACTTTGGTGAATTTGGCCCTAAGACTGTGATATAAGGGAAGACGTACTCTTATTTTCTCTCCCAAAATAATGTCAGATCTAACAAATCTATGTATAACTAAGGGGCTGACAGACATGGCTGTCTCTTACACCCAGCATGCTCAAGGGACTAAAAAGTCACTAATGTGATTAAATCTAGATCTGTTGCTTCGTCATGGGCAAAGAATCATGTGACACTAACCTAGTTGGTCATTATCTAAATGTGCACAACCTTTTAATTTGCAGCAGGTCCCACTGAGCATGTGCAAGAATTCACAGAATATACGTATATGCATTTTGTGATTGGCTGATGGGAGGGAAAATAGAACTAACTTTACACTTTGCCGGAAATAAATTTGAAATTTAAACGTCTTTTTATTATGTGTTTACTGTTTGTGCTATTCTGCTGTGTTTAGTGGTTTGTAGCACATGGTTAAAGGACGTGTGTATGTGACTGTAGTGACGGGGACCATGTCTGGGGGGAGTGATTATTGAAACATGCTGCGGGTGGGAGGGCCCAGGATCCTATGAACATCTCCTTAAGGGGTCTCTGCACGTTGATAACTATCCAAGCTAATTCATTAAATGGATGATTTAATCACCTCTTGTTTTTTATCTGCCAGAATTTCTATGTTCCCATTTAACTGCAGTTATACATTACTGGGCCGTATTCACTAGTAATACATATTAATATCATGTTTATACTGTTATACCGGTGTTCTGTGAAGGGACCGGACTTTGTAAAAGAGCGAACCATGTCACTTCCTGTGACGTTTCATCAGCTGTTGCACTAATTTTGCCCCTAATGCGCATGCGTGCCAGTGTCATCACATACCTGGCCGCATACGTCACTGTGAAACTATGTAGACTTGTGGAATTCTGAAACCATTGTATAGCACATGCGTGGGCTTTTCTATCACAAATGGGGGTGTTTTATTGAACGATGTTTATTCAACACTGTATGTGCATTATGGTGTGAAACGGAAATAAATGTATACTTATTTAAACATATTTATTTATGTATAACTTCAAAAACATACACACAATTTCAAAGCACTTGACTTTATGTTTACTGTAAAATACGATATGCAGTGGCGATATCCGAATGGCTGTTTGTTGTGCAGGGACGAATAAACATCGTTCCATGTTTGAGGTTATATATAAATAAATATGTTTAAATAAGTATACATTTATTTCTGTTTCACACCATAATGCACATACAGTGTTGAATAAACATCGTTCAATAAAACACCCCCATTTGTGATAGAAAAGCCCACGCATGTGCTATACAATGGTTTCAGAATTTCACAAGTCTAAATAGTTTTACCGTGACGTATGCGGCCAGGTATGTGATGACACTGGCACGCATGCGTATTAGGGGCAAAATGAGAGCAACAGCAGATGAAACGTCACAGGAAGTGACATGGTTCGCTCTTTTGAAAAGTTAGGTCCCTTCACAGAACACCGGCATATGAGCTGAGATGTACGCGTGTTATGATTAGCTTCATGTACTGTCACATGACTTTTGCTAATCACATGATGCCCTCCTGGTACTTATACTGGTGTGCGCCAGGGGGATATGTGTTATAAAGTTTAACTGGTGCCCAGCATAAAGCTATGCCATGCTTCATAGGATCTATGTCTTTTTTTCAATATGTTTTGGGTTCCATTAGACTGACATTTAAGTTAACTATTATTTTCTTTGTTCCTTCTGAATTACTGAATTTTTAAATGTGTTAGTTTTTTGTTGTTTTTGTGAAGCAAATACCTCTGTGCTGAACAATAAATATGTTTTGTTTTTGTGAGGTGTTACTTTCCCCTATGAGCCAGTGAGCCTGTATCCCCCAGACAAGTTGTGCACTTTACTGACACAAGAACATATTTATAGCAGGTATAAAGAGTCCTTTCTTATATGCATGATAGAAAATTGAGTTTAATTCACTAAGATATTAATGTTTGGAGCTAGTTATAAAGCGCCTCTGTCCGGGTTTGTGTAATAGGATCAGTCTCAGATGACCGATGACTTGAAACCACTTATCTAGGATGGAGCCAGTCTAACCCAGGATTACAGCGGCTCTTGTAAGATACGTTCTGGAAACTAATAGGCACAGATAAGACTATACCTCATTAATTGGTTCAGCACCAGCCGGGAACAGAGCGGAGTGATATCACTGATATATGGGCAGCTCAGTGTCATATGATGGGGGATAGTTACAGAGCAAGACATTATTGTATGTGTAGCTCTGTGAGTGATGGATCAAATCTGTTTGTTCTGATAATGTGTCATTACTTTTTACACACTAGGTAAGGGGTATATCAGTTGTCCCACCTCATGCATACAATAGCTTTGTCACTGATTGCCCCTACACCACCTGATTGTACCAACGCTTCCTGTTATGGTGCTCATCAGTAGTGTGCTCACATCCGTACTGGTGACAACTTACATATATATACAGTTGAAAAGCATTCTGGTGCTTTCAGTACTAAATGAGGAACTACTTGCTTTATTCTTGAATTCCTTGTTAGACGTCTGGGAGTTATTAAATACATTATTTATATTAGTTATTAAATAATTATTTCGTTATTAAATAATATTATACTATACACATGGTAATGTATATAACTGCCTTATTGCTGGACAGTTGTAAAATCATAGTCAGCTAAAATGGCACAGATCCATTGTGTCTGTGAAAAGGATGTTATTTTTCTTTTGTGAAGAAATATAAGATAAAACTAGACTAAGATAGTTCCATTTTAATCAATGTGGCATTGTACTCGCTGTACAAGAGACATTTTTGCAAAAAAATAATCATGTGACTAGAATTAAAGGTTCTATCTCATGAATATACCTATTATTTAACTTAACTACTGATCCTCAAAAACAAAACTTTATGTTTAAATAGAAGAATGAGTTACAGTGGTCAGTATCTAAGTCCAAATGGATCAATACTTTACAGCGAGGTGGAGCTTTTTCATATTGGGCTAATGGTACTTAAGTCCAATTAGGCTCTATTATATTTGTAAGACTAATACACCAATGGGAGACCGAAACTGTGGAGACCAAGGGACTTATCTTTATATGTGGGCGACATGCATTAGGGTTAACCATGTATGGGAGAAGGTTTCAAATTTCATTAGTGATATCCTGGGATGTGAATTCCATCTTTCTCCTCAGAGATGATATCGCTATATACGGTTATATAAATCAGTTATAAATAACTTAACTTTTATTCATAATTTTTTTTCATATTTATTTCTAGCATGATTTTTTTTACCATGATATCCGCCAGATTTTTTCTCTGTTCCTCCGCCCGCATTAATTTTTTTTCCCCTTTAGTTGTGTTGAATCAGAGATATTGTAATCTCATTGGTCCCCCATGGGCATCTCAATACGCCCTCATTTTGCAATGCGCATGCGGCTATCCACAAATTTCATCCATCATCAGATGCGCGTTCATGATAGCTGCATGCACATTCAATTTATCAAAGGAAATTCATTATACTTCATTGTAACAGCGATCGGAACGCTTATTTTTGCGCATGAGCGAACTATTGAGCTCACGAGAGTGCGCACGGATAAGGACGTATAGAGTAGGTGGGACCGCTCTTACATCTAACACTTCTAAACTCGGAAGCTATCAGGGGGCGGAGGGAGCTAGTAAACGGTATGGAATAAAAAATAAAACATTCTTGAATATAGGAACATTTTGAGGAAAAAATTAGTTAGCGAATATAATGTATCTTAGTAGTAGAATCCATTACGTTCTTTATGTATATGAAAATTGACTTTTCTATTAAAGGGCTTATTCTCATATGTACATAATGCGTCCATACATCATTTTGATATAATTATAAGGAAAATAAAATATTACTGTTGGATGTTTGAGTCAGCTGTATATTTTTTTAAAACAACCTTGATGAAAACCTAGCAATATGGGAAAAAGTGGCTCCAATGGGAGGAGAGGCAGAACTTAACCTATAGAACCATTTAAAGGGACATTGTACACTAGATTTTTCCTTGCATAAATGTTTTGTAGAGGATCCATTTATATAGCCCATCTAGCAGTGTTTTTGTAACAATGTATAGATTTATTATTTAATAACATTGTGATGATTTTCAGACTCCTAACCAAGCCCAAAAGTATCAGATGTAGACTGCAGTCTACAGATTCCTGCTGCTCCTGTTTGTGTAATCTGTATTTTCATATTATTATTATTATTATCGGTTATTTGTAGAGCGCCAACAGATTCCGCAGCACTACAGGGGATGGGGGGGGGGGTTTGCAAGTCCCTCTCCTTTTGTCACTGTACCTTATGTGTAATACAGCCCTGTATAGCACTGTGTAATATGCACGTCCCTCTCTGTTTGTCACTGTACCTTATGTGTAATACAGCCCTGTATAGCACTGTGTAATATGCACGCCCCTCTCTGTTTGTCACTGTACCTTATGTGTAATACAGCCCTGTATAGCACTGTGTAATATGCACGTCCCTCTCTGTTTGTCACTGTACCTTATGTGTAATACAGCTCTGTATAGCACTGTGTAATATGCACGTCCCTCTCCTTATGTCACTGTACCTTATGTGTAATACAGCACTGTATAGCACTGTGTAATATGCACGTCCCTCTCTGTTTGTCACTGTACCTTATGTGTAATACAGCCCTGTATAGCACTGTGTAATATGCACGTCCCTCTCTGTTTGTCATTGTACCTTATGTGTAATACAGCTCTGTATAGCACTGTGTAATATGCACGTCCCTCTCTGTTTGTCACTGTACCTTATGTGTAATACAGCCCTGTATAGCACTGTGTAATATGCACGTCCCTCTCTGTTTGTCACTGTACCTTATGTGTAATACAGCCCTGTATAACACTGTGTAATATGCACGTCCCTCTCTGTTTGTCACTGTACCTTATGTGTAATACAGCCCTGTATAGCACTGTGTAATATGCACGTCCCTCTCTGTTTGTCACTGTACCTTATGTGTAATACAGCCCTGTATAGCACTGTGTAATATGCACGTCCCTCTCTGTTTGTCACTGTACCTTATGTGTAATACAGCTCTGTATAGCACTGTGTAATATGCACGTCCCTCTCTGTTTGTCACTGTACCTTATGTGTAATACAGCTCTGTATAGCACCGTGTAATATGCACGTCCCTCTCTGTTTGTCACTGTACCTTATATGTAATACAGCCCTGTATAGCACCGTGTAATATGCACGTCCCTCTCCTTTTGTCACTGTACCTTATGTGTAATACAGCCCTGTATAGCACTGTGTAATATGCACGTCCCTCTCTGTTTGTCACTGTACCTTATGTGTAATACAGCCCTGTATAGCACTGTGTAATATGCACGTCCCTCTCTGTTTGTCACTGTACCTTATGTGTAATGCAGCCATGTATACCACTGTGTAATATGCACGTCCCTCTCTGTTTGTCACTGTACCTTATGTGTAATACAGCTCTGTATAGCACCGTGTAATATGCACGTCCCTCTCTGTTTGTCACTGTACCTTATGTGTAATACAGCCCTGTATAGCACTGTGTAATATGCACGTCCCTCTCTGTTTGTCACTGTACCTTATATGTAATACAGCCCTGTATAGCACCGTGTAATATGCACGTCCCTCTCTGTTTGTCACTGTACCTTATGTGTAATACAGCTCTGTATAGCACTGTGTAATATGCACGTCCCTCTGTTTGTTACTGAACCTTATGTGTAATACAGCTCTGTATAGCACTGTGTAATATGCACGTCCCTCTCTGTTTGTCACTGTACCTTATGTGTAATACAGCCCTGTATAGCACTGTGTAATATGCACGTCCCTCTCTGTTTGTCACTGTACCTTATGTGTAATACAGCCCTGTATAGCACTGTGTAATATGCACGTCCCTCTCTGTTTGTCACTGTACCTTATGTGTAATACAGCCCTGTATACCACTGTGTAATATGCACGTCCCTCTCTGTTTGTCACTGTACCTTATGTGTAATACAGCTCTGTATAGCACTGTGTAATATGCACGTCCCTCTCTGTTTGTCACTGTACCTTATGTGTAATACAGCTCTGTATAGCACTGTGTAATATGCACGTCCCTCTCTGCTTGTCACTGTACCTTATGTGTAATACAGCCCTGTATACCACTGTTTAATATGCACGTCCCTCTCTGTTTGTCACTGTACCTTATGTGTAATACAGCCCTGTATACCACTGTTTAATATGCACGTCCCTCTCTGTTTGTCACTGTACCTTATGTATAATACAGCTCTGTATAGTACTGTGTAATATGCACGTCCCTCTCTGTTTGTCACTGTACCTTATGTGTAATACAGCCCTGTATAGCACTGTGTAATATGCACGTCCCTCTCTGTTTGTCACTGTACCTTATGTGTAATACAGCTCTGTATAGCACTGTGTAATATGCACGTCCCTCTCTGTTTGTTACTGTACCTTATGTGTAATACAGCCCTGTATAGCACTGTGTAATATGCACGTCCCTCTCTGTTTGTTACTGTACCTTATGTCTAATACAGCCCTGTATAGCACTGTGTAATATGCACGTCCCTCTCTGTTTGTCACTGTACCTTATGTGTAATACAGCCCTGTATAGCACTGTGTAATATGCACGTCCCTCTCTGTTTGTTACTGTACCTTATGTGTAATACAGCCCTGTATAGCACAGTGTAATATGCACGTCCCTCTCTGTTTGTCACTGTACCTTATGTGTAATACAGCCCTGTATAGCACTGTGTAATATGCACGTCCCTCTCTGTTTGTCACTGTACCTTATGTGTAATACAGCCCTGTATAGCACTGTGTAATATGCACGTCCCTCTCTGTTTGTCACTGTACCTTATGTGTAATACAGCCCTGTATAGCACCGTGTAATATGCACGTCCCTCTCTGTTTTGTCACTGTACCTTATGTGTAATACAGCCCTGTATAGCACTGTGTAATATGCACGTCCCTCTCTTGTTTGTCACTGTACCTTATGTGTAATACAGCTCTGTATAGCACTGTGTAATATGCACGTCCTCCTCTGTTTGGTCACTGTACCTTATGTGTAATACAGCCTGTATAGCACTGTGTAATATGCACGTCCCTCTCTGTTTGTCACTGTACCTTATGTGTAATACAGCCCTGTATAGCACTGTGTAATATGCACGTCCCTCTCTGTTTGTCACTGTACCTTATGTGTAGATACAGCTCTGTATAGCACTGTGTAATATGCACGTCCCTCTCTGTTTGTCACTGTACCTTATGTGTAATACAGCCTGTATAGCACCGGTGTAATATGCACGTCCCTCTCTGGTTTGTCACTGTACCCTTGATGTGTAGATACAGGCCCTCGTATAGCACTGTGTAACTTATGCTACGCCCTCTCTGTTTGTCACTGTACCTTATGTGTATACAGCCCTGTATAGCACCTGTGTAATATGCACGTCCCTCTCTGTTTGTCACTGTACCTTATGTGTAATACAGCTCTGTATAGCACTGTGTAATATGCACGTCCCTCTCTGTTTGTCACTGTACCTTATGTGTAATACAGCCCTGTATAGCACTGTGTAATATGCACGTCCCTCTCTGTTTGTCACTGTACCTTATGTGTAATACAGCCCTGTATAGCACTGTGTAATATGCACGTCCCTCTCTGTTTGTCACTGTACCTTATGTGTAATACAGCCCTGTATAGCACTGTGTAATATGCACGTCCCTCTCTGTTTGTCACTGTACCTTATGTGTAATACAGCTCTGTATAGCACTGTGTAATATGCACGTCCCTCTCTGTTTGTCACTGTACCTTATGTGTAATACAGCCCTGTATAGCACTGTGTAATATGCACGTCCCTCTCTGTTTGTCACTGTACCTTATGTGTAATACAGCCCTGTATAGCACTGTGTAATATGCACGTCCCTCTCTGTTTGTCACTGTACCTTATGTGTAATACAGCCCTGTATAGCACTGTGTAATATGCACGTCCCTCTCTGTTTGTCACTGTACCTTATGTGTAATACAGCTCTGTATAGCACTGTGTAATATGCACGTCCCTCTCTGTTTGTCACTGTACCTTATGTGTAATACAGCCCTGTATAGCACTGTGTAATATGCACGTCCCTCTCTGTTTGTCACTGTACCTTATGTGTAATACAGCCCTGTATAGCACTGTGTAATATGCACGTCCCTCTCTGTTTGTCACTGTACCTTATGTGTAATACAGCCCTGTATAGCACTGTGTAATATGCACGTCCCTCTCTGTTTGTCACTGTACCTTATGTGTAATACAGCCCTGTATAGCACTGTGTAATATGCACGTCCCTCTCTGTTTGTCACTGTACCTTATGTGTAATACAGCTCTGTATAGCACTGTGTAATATGCACGTCCCTCTCTGTTTGTCACTGTACCTTATGTGTAATACAGCCCTGTATAGCACTGTGTAATATGCACGTCCCTCTCTGTTTGTCACTGTACCTTATGTGTAATACAGCTCTGTATAGCACTGTGTAATATGCACGTCCCTCTCTGTTTGTCACTGTACCTTATGTGTAATACAGCCCTGTATAGCACATGTGTAATATGCACGTCCCTCTCTGTTTGTCACTGTACCTTATGTGTAATACAGCCCTGTATAGCACTGTGTAATATGCACGTCCCCTCTCTGTTTGTCACTGTACCTTATGTGTAATACAGCTCTGTATAGCACTGTGTAATATGCACGTCCCTCTCTGTTTGTCACTGTACCTTATGTGTAATACAGCCCTGTATAGCACTGTGTAATATGCACGTCCCTCTCTGTTTGTCACTGTACCTTATGTGTAATACAGCCCTGTATAGCACCTGTGTAATATGCACGTCCCTCTCTGTTTGTCACTGTACCTTATGTGTAATACAGCTCTGTATAGCACTGTGTAATATGCACGTCCCTCTCTGTTTGTCACTGTACCTTATGTGTAATACAGCTCTGTATAGCACTGTGTAATATGCACGTCCCTCTCTGTTTGTCACTGTACCTTATGTGTAATACATCCCTGTGTAGCACTGTGTAATATGCACGTCCCTCTCTGTTTGTTACTGTACCTTATGTGTAATACAGCCCTGTATAGCACTGTGTAATATGCACGTCCCTCTCTGTCACTGTACCTTATGTGTAGTACAGCCCTGTATAGCACTGTGTAATATGCACGTCCCTCTCTGTTTGTTACTGTACCTTATGTGTAATACAGCTCTGTATAGCACTGTGTAATATGCACGTCCCTCTCTGTTTGTCACTGTACCTTATGTGTAATACAGCTCTGTATAGCACTTTGTAATATGCACGTCCCTCTCTGTTTGTCACTGTACCTTATGTGTAATACAGCCCTGTATAGCACTGTGTAATATGCACGTCCCTCTCTGTTTGTCACTGTACCTTATGTGTAATACAGCTCTGTATAGCACTGTGTAATATGCACGTCCCTCTCTGTTTGTCACTGTACCTTATGTGTAATACAGCCCTGTATAGCACTGTGTAATATGCACGTCCCTCTCTGTTTGTCACTGTACCTTATGTGTAATACAGCTCTGTATAGCACTGTGTAATATGCACGTCCCTCTCCTGTTTGTCACTGTACCTTATGTGTAATACAGCCCTGTATAGCACTGTGTAATATGCACGTCCCTCTCTGTTTGTCACTGTACCTTATGTGTAATACAGCTCTGTATAGCACTGTGTAATATGCACGTCCCTCTCTGTTTGTCACTGTACCTTATGTGTAATACAGCCCTGTATAGCACCGTGTAATATGCACGTCCCTCTCTGTTTGTCACTGTACCTTATGTGTAATACAGCCCTGTATAGCACTGTGTAATATGCACGTCCCTCTCTGTTTGTCACTGTACCTTATGTGTAATACAGCCCTGTATAGCACTGTGTAATATGCACGTCCCTCTCTGTTTGTCACTGTACCTTATGTGTAATGCAGCCATGTATAGCACTGTGTAATATGCACGTCCCTCTCTGTTTGTCACTGTACCTTATGTGTAATACAGCTCTGTATAGCACCGTGTAATATGCACGTCCCTCTCTGTTTGTCACTGTACCTTATGTGTAATACAGCCCTGTATAGCACTGTGTAATATGCACGTCCCTCTCTGTTTGTCACTGTACCTTATATGTAATACAGCCCTGTATAGCACCGTGTAATATGCACGTCCCTCTCTGTTTGTCACTGTACCTTATGTGTAATACAGCTCTGTATAGCACTGTGTAATATGCACGTCCCTCTGTTTGTTACTGAACCTTATGTGTAATACAGCTCTGTATAGCACTGTGTAATATGCACGTCCCTCTCTGTTTGTCACTGTACCTTATGTGTAATACAGCCCTGTATAGCACTGTGTAATATGCACGTCCCTCTCTGTTTGTCACTGTACCTTATGTGTAATACAGCCCTGTATAGCACTGTGTAATATGCACGTCCCTCTCTGTTTGTCACTGTACCTTATGTGTAATACAGCCCTGTATACCACTGTGTAATATGCACGTCCCTCTCTGTTTGTCACTGTACCTTATGTGTAATACAGCTCTGTATAGCACTGTGTAATATGCACGTCCCTCTCTGTTTGTCACTGTACCTTATGTGTAATACAGCTCTGTATAGCACTGTGTAATATGCACGTCCCTCTCTGCTTGTCACTGTACCTTATGTGTAATACAGCCCTGTATACCACTGTGTAATATGCACGTCCCTCTCTGTTTGTCACTGTACCTTATGTGTAATACAGCCCTGTATACCACTGTTTAATATGCACGTCCCTCTCTGTTTGTCACTGTACCTTATGTATAATACAGCTCTGTATAGTACTGTGTAATATGCACGTCCCTCTCTGTTTGTCACTGTACCTTATGTGTAATACAGCCCTGTATAGCACTGTGTAATATGCACGTCCCTCTCTGTTTGTCACTGTACCTTATGTGTAATACAGCTCTGTATAGCACTGTGTAATATGCACGTCCCTCTCTGTTTGTTACTGTACCTTATGTGTAATACAGCCCTGTATAGCACTGTGTAATATGCACGTCCCTCTCTGTTTGTTACTGTACCTTATGTCTAATACAGCCCTGTATAGCACTGTGTAATATGCACGTCCCTCTCTGTTTGTCACTGTACCTTATGTGTAATACAGCCCTGTATAGCACTGTGTAATATGCACGTCCCTCTCTGTTTGTCACTGTACCTTATGTGTAATACAGCCCTGTATAGCACTGTGTAATATGCACGTCCCTCTCTGTTTGTCACTGTACCTTATGTGTAATACAGCCCTGTATAGCACTGTGTAATATGCACGTCCCTCTCTGTTTGTCACTGTACCTTATGTGTAATACAGCCCTGTATAGCACTGTGTAATATGCACGTCCCTCTCTGTTTGTCACTGTACCTTATGTGTAATACAGCCCTGTATATCACTGTGTAATATGCACGTCCCTCTCTGTTTGTCACTGTACCTTATGTGTAATACAGCTCTGTATAGCACTGTGTAATATGCACGTCCCTCTCTGTTTGTCACTGTACCTTATGTGTAATACAGCTCTGTATAGCACTGTGTAATATGCACGTCCCTCTGTTTGTTACTGTACCTTATGTGTAATACAGCCCTGTATAGCACTGTGTAATATGCACGTCCCTCTCTGTTTGTCACTGTACCTTATGTGTAATACAGCTCTGTATAGCACTGTGTAATATGCACGTCCCTCTCTGTTTGTCACTGTACCTTATGTGTAATACAGCCCTGTATAGCACCGTGTAATATGCACGTCCCTCTCTGTTTGTCACTGTACCTTATGTGTAATACAGCCCTGTATAGCACTGTGTAATATGCACGTCCCTCTCTGTTTGTCACTGTACCTTATGTGTAATACAGCTCTGTATAGCACCGTGTAATATGCACGTCCCTCTCTGTTTGTCACTGTACCTTATGTGTAATACAGCCCTGTATAGCACTGTGTAATATGCACGTCCCTCTCTGTTTGTCACTGTACCTTATATGTAATACAGCCCTGTATAGCACCGTGTAATATGCACGTCCCTCTCTGTTTGTCACTGTACCTTATGTGTAATACAGCTCTGTATAGCACTGTGTAATATGCACGTCCCTCTGTTTGTTACTGTACCTTATGTGTAATACAGCTCTGTATAGCACTGTGTAATATGCACGTCCCTCTCTGTTTGTCACTGTACCTTATGTGTAATACATCCCTGTGTAGCACTGTGTAATATGCACGTCCCTCTCTGTTTGTTACTGTACCTTATGTGTAATACAGCCCTGTATAGCACTGTGTAATATGCACGTCCCTCTCTGTCACTGTACCTTATGTGTAGTACAGCCCTGTATAGCACTGTGTAATATGCACGTCCCTCTCTGTTTGTTACTGTACCTTATGTGTAATACAGCTCTGTATAGCACTGTGTAATATGCACGTCCCTCTCTGTTTGTCACTGTACCTTATGTGTAATACAGCTCTGTATAGCACTTTGTAATATGCACGTCCCTCTCTGTTTGTCACTGTACCTTATGTGTAATACAGCCCTGTATAGCACTGTGTAATATGCACGTCCCTCTCTGTTTGTCACTGTACCTTATGTGTAATACAGCTCTGTATAGCACTGTGTAATATGCACGTCCCTCTCTGTCTGTCACTGTACCTTATGTGTAATACAGCCCTGTATAGCACTGTGTAATATGCACGTCCCTCTCTGTTTGTCACTGTACCTTATGTGTAATACAGCTCTGTATAGCACTGTGTAATATGCACGTCCCTCTCCTTATGTCACTGTACCTTATGTGTAATACAGCCCTGTATAGCACGGTGTAATATGCACGTCCCTCTCTGTTTGTTACTGTACCTTATGTATAATACAGCCCTGTATAGCACTGTGTAATGTGCACGTCCCTCTCTGTTTGTTACTGTACCTTATGTGTAATACAGCCCTGTATAGCACTGTGTAATATGCACGTCCCTCTCTGTTTGTCACTGTACCTTATGTGTAATACAGCTCTGTAAAGCACTGTGTAATATGCACGTCCCTCTCTGTTTGTCACTGTACCTTATGTGTAATACAGCTCTGTATAGCACTGTGTAATATGCACGTCCCTCTCTGTCTGTCACTGTACCTTATGTGTAATATAGCACTGTGTAATATGCACGTCCCTCTCTGTTTGTCACTGTACCTTATGTGTAATACAGCTCTGTATAGCACTGTGTAATATGCACGTCCCTCTGTCACTGTACCTTATGTGTAATACAGCCCTGTATAGCACTGTGTAATATGCACGTCCCTCTCTGTTTGTCACTGTACCTTATGTGTAATACAGCCCTGTATAGCACTGTGTAATATGCACGTCCCTCTCTGTTTGTCACTGTACCTTATGTGTAATACAGCCCTGTATAGCACTGTGTAATATGCATGTCCCTCTGTTTGTCACTGTACCTTATATGTAATACAGCCCTGTATAGCAATGTGTAATATGCACGTCCCTCTCTGTTTGTCACTGTACCTTATGTGTAATACAGCTCTGTATAGCACCGTGTAATATGCACGTCCCTCTCTGTTTGTCACTGTACCTTATGTGTAATACAGCTCTGTATAGCACTGTGTAATATGCACGTCCCTCTCTGTTTGTCACTGTACCTTATGTGTAATACAGCTCTGTATAGCGCTGTGTAATATGCACGTCCCTCTCTGTTTGTTACTGTACCTTATGTGTAATACAGCTCTGTATAGCACTGTGTAATATGCACGTCCCTCTCTGTTTGTCACTGTACCTTATGTATAATACAGCTCTGTATAGCACTGTGTAATATGCACGTCCCTCTCTGTTTGTTACTGTACCTTATGTGTAATACAGCCCTGTATAGCACTGTGTAATATGAACGTCCCTCTGTTTGTTACTGTACCTTATGTGTAATACAGCCCTGTATACCACTGTTTAATATGCACGTCCCTCTCTGTTTGTCACTGTACCTTATGTGTAATACAGCTCTGTATAGCACTGTGTAATATGCATGTCCCTCTCTGTTTGTCACTGTACCTTATGTGTAATACAGCCCTGTATAACACCGTGTAATATGCACGTCCCTCTCTGTTTGTCACTGTTCCTTATGTGTAATACAGCCCTGTATAGCACTGTGTAATATGCACGTCCCTCTCTGTTTGTCACTGTTCCTTATGTGTAATACAACTCTGTATAGCACTGTGTAATATGCACGTCCCTCTCTGTTTGTCACTGTACCTTATGTGTAATACAGCACTGTATAGCACTGTGTAATATGCACATCCCTCTCTGTTTGTCACTGTACCTTATGTGTAATACAGCTCTGTATAGCACTGTGTAATATGCACATCCCTCTCTGTTTGTCACTGTACCTTATGTGTAATACAGCTCTGTATACCACTGTGTAATATGCACGTCCCTCTCTGTTTGTCACTGTACCTTATGTGTAATACAGCCCTGTATAGCACCGTGTAATATGCACGTCCCTCTCTGTTTGTCACTGTTCCTTATGTGTAATACAGCTCTGTATAGCACTGTGTAATATGCACGTCCCTCTCTGTTTGTCACTGTACCTTATGTGTAATACAGCCCTGTATAGCACTGTGTAATATGCACGTCCCTCTGTTTGTCACTGTACCTTATGTGTAATACAGCTCTGTATAGCACTGTGTAATATGCACGTCCCTCTGTTTGTCACTGTACCTTATGTGTAATACAGCCCTGTATAGCACTGTGTAATATGCACGTCCCTCTCCTTATGTCACTGTACCTTATGTGTAATACAGCCCTGTATAGCACGGTGTAATATGCACGTCCCTCTGTTTGTCACTGTACCTTATGTGTAATACAGCCCTGTATAGCACTGTGTAATATGCACGTCCCTCTCCTTATGTCACTGTTCCTTATGTGTAATACAGCTCTGTATAGCACCGTGTAATATGCACGTCCCTCTTTGTTTGTCACTGTACCTTATGTGTAATACAGCTCTGTATAGCACTGTGTAATATGCACGTCCCTCTTTGTTTGTTACTGTACCTTATGTGTAATACAGCCCTGTATAGCACTGTGTAATATGCACGTCCCTCTCTGTTTGTCACTGTACCTTATGTGTAATACAGCTCTATATAGCACTGTGTAATATACACGTCCCTCTCTGTTTGTCACTGTACCTTATGTGTAATACAGCCCTTTATAGCACCGTGTAATATGCACGTCCCTCTCTGTTTGTTACTGTACCTTATGTGTAATACAGCCCTGTATAGCACCGTGTAATATGCACGTCCCTCTCTGTTTGTTACTGTACCTTATGTGTAATACAGCCCTGTATAGCACTGTGTAATATGCACGTCCCTCTCTGTTTGTCACTGTACCTTATGTGTAATACAGCTCTGTATAGCACTGTGTAATATGCACGTCCCTCTCTGTTTGTTACTGTACCTTATGTGTAATACAGCTCTGTATAGCACCGTGTAATATGCACGTCCCTCTCTGTTTGTTACTGTACCTTATGTGTAATATAGCACCGTGTAATATGCACGTCCCTCTCTGTTTGTCACTGTACCTTATGTGTAATACAGCTCTGTATAGCACTGTGTAATATGCACGTCCCTCTCTGTTTGTTACTGTACCTTATGTGTAATACAGCCCTGTATAGCACGGTGTAATATGCACGTCCCTCTCTGTTTGTTACTGTACCTTATGTGTAATACAGCCCTGTAAAGCACTGTGTAATATGCACGTCCCTCTCTGTTTGTCACTGTACCTTATGTGTAATACAGCCCTGTATAGCACTGTGTAATATGCACGTCCCTCTCTGTTTGTTACTGTACCTTATGTGTAATACAGCCCTGTATAGCACTGTGTAATATGCACGTCCCTCTCTGTTTGTCACTGTACCTTATGTGTAATACAGCCCTGTATATCACTGTGTAATATGCATGTCCCTCTCTGTTTGTCACTGTACCTTATGTGTAATACAGCTCTGTATAGCACCGTGTAATATGCACGTCCCTCTCTGTTTGTCACTGTACCTTATGTGTAATACAGCCCTGTATAGCACTGTGTAATATGCACGTCCCTCTCTGTTTGTCACTGTACCTTATGTGTAATACAGCTCTGTATAGCACGGTGTAATATGCATGTCCCTCTCTGTCACTGTACCTTATGTGTAATACAGCTCTGTATAGCACTGTGTATTATGCACGTCCCTCTCTGTTTGTCACTGTACCTTATATGTAATACAGCCCTGTATAGCACTGTGTAATATGCACTTCCCTCTCCTTATGTCACTGTACCTTATGTGTAATACAGCCCTGTATAGCACTGTGTAATATGCACGTCCCTCTCTGTTTGTCACTGTACCTTATGTGTAATACAGCCCTGTATAGCACTGTGTAATATGCACGTCCCTCTCTGTTTGTCACTGTACCTTATGTGTAATACAGCCCTGTATAGCACTGTGTAATATGCACTTCCCTCTGTCACTGTACCTTATGTGTAATACAGCCCTGTATAGCACAGTGTAATATGCACGCCCCTCTCTGTTTGTCACTGTACCTTATGTGTAATACAGCCCTGTATAGCACTGTGTAATATGCACGTCCCTCTCTGTTTGTCACTGTACCTTATGTGTAATACAGCTCTGTATAGCACTGTGTAATATGCACGTCCCTCTCTGTTTGATACTGTACCTTATGTGTAATACAGCCCTGTATAGCACTGTGTAATATGCACGTCCCTCTCTGTTTGTCACTGTACCTTATGTGTAATACAGCCCTGTATAGCACTGTGTAATATGCACTTCCCTCTGTCACTGTACCTTATGTGTAATACAGCCCTGTATAGCACAGTGTAATATGCACGCCCCTCTCTGTTTGTCACTGTACCTTATGTGTAATACAGCCCTGTATAGAACTGTGTAATATGCACGTCCCTCTCTGTTTGTCACTGTACCTTATGTGTAATACAGCTCTGTATAGCACTGTGTAATATGCACGTCCCTCTCTGTTTGATACTGTACCTTATGTGTAATACAGCCCTGTATAGCACTGTGTAATATGCACGTCCCTCTCTGTTTGTCACTGTACCTTATGTGTAATACAGCCCTGTATACCACTGTTTAATATGCACGTCCCTCTCTGTTTGTCACTGTACCTTATGTGTAATACAGCCCTGTATAGCACTGTGTAATATGCACGTCCCTCTCTGTTTGTCACTGTACCTTATGTGTAATACAGCCCTGTATAGCACTGTGTAATATGCACGTCCCTCTCTGTTTGTCACTGTACCTTATGTGTAATACAGCCCTGTATAGCACTGTGTAATATACATGTCCCTCTCTGTTTGTCACTGTACCTTATGTGTAATACAGCCCTGTATAGCACCGTGTAATATGCACGTCCCTCTCTGTTTGTCACTGTACCTTATGTGTAATACAGCTCTGTATAGCACTGTGTAATATGCACGTCCCCCTCTGTTTGTCACTGTACCTTATGTGTAATACAGCCCTGTATAGCACTGTGTAATATGCACGTCCCTCTCTGTTTGTCACTGTACCTTATGTGTAATACAGCTCTGTATAGCACTGTGTAATATGCACGTTCCTCTCTGTTTGTCACTGTACCTTATGTGTAATACAGCCCTGTATAGCACCGTGTAATATGCACGTCCCTCTCTGTTTGTCACTGTACCTTATGTGTAATATGCACGTCCCCCTCTGTTTGTCACTGTACCTTATGTGTAATACAGCCCTGTATAGCACTGTGTAATATGCACGTCCCTCTCTGTTTGTCACTGTACCTTATGTGTAATACAGCCCTGTATAGCACTGTGTAATATGCACTTCCCTCTCCTTATGTCACTGTACCTTATGTGTAATACAGCCCTGTATAGCACTGTGTAATATGCACGTCCCTCTCTGTTTGTCACTGTACCTTATGTGTAATACAGCCCTGTATAGCACTGTGTAATATGCACGTCCCTCTCTGTTTGTCACTGTACCTTATGTGTAATACAGCCCTGTATAGCACTGTGTAATATGCACTTCCCTCTGTCACTGTACCTTATGTGTAATACAGCCCTGTATAGCACAGTGTAATATGCACGCCCCTCTCTGTTTGTCACTGTACCTTATGTGTAATACAGCCCTGTATAGCACTGTGTAATATGCACGTCCCTCTCTGTTTGTCACTGTACCTTATGTGTAATACAGCTCTGTATAGCACTGTGTAATATGCACGTCCCTCTCTGTTTGATACTGTACCTTATGTGTAATACAGCCCTGTATAGCACTGTGTAATATGCACGTCCCTCTCTGTTTGTCACTGTACCTTATGTGTAATACAGCCCTGTATAGCACTGTGTAATATGCACTTCCCTCTGTCACTGTACCTTATGTGTAATACAGCCCTGTATAGCACAGTGTAATATGCACGCCCCTCTCTGTTTGTCACTGTACCTTATGTGTAATACAGCCCTGTATAGAACTGTGTAATATGCACGTCCCTCTGTTTGTTACTGTACCTTATGTGTAATACAGCCCTGTATAGCACTGTGTAATATGCACGTCCCTCTCTGTTTGTCACTGTACCTTATGTGTAATACAGCTCTGTATAGCACTGTGTAATATGCACGTCCCTCTCTGTTTGATACTGTACCTTATGTGTAATACAGCCCTGTATAGCACTGTGTAATATGCACGTCCCTCTCTGTTTGTCACTGTACCTTATGTGTAATACAGCCCTGTATACCACTGTTTAATATGCACGTCCCTCTCTGTTTGTCACTGTACCTTATGTGTAATACAGCCCTGTATAGCACTGTGTAATATGCACGTCCCTCTCTGTTTGTCACTGTACCTTATGTGTAATACAGCCCTGTATAGCACTGTGTAATATGCACGTCCCTCTCTGTTTGTCACTGTACCTTATGTGTAATACAGCCCTGTATAGCACTGTGTAATATACACGTCCCTCTCTGTTTGTCACTGTACCTTATGATGTAATACAGCCCTGTATAGCACCGTGTAATATGCACGTCCCTCTCTGTTTGTCACTGTACCTTATGTGTAATACAGCTCTGTATAGCACTGTGTAATATGCACGTCCCCCTCTGTTTGTCACTGTACCTTATGTGTAATACAGCCCTGTATAGCACTGTGTAATATGCACGTCCCTCTCTGTTTGTCACTGTACCTTATGTGTAATACAGCTCTGTATAGCACTGTGTAATATGCACGTCCCCCTCTGTTTGTCACTGTACCTTATGTGTAATACAGCCCTGTATAGCACCGTGTAATATGCACGTCCCTCTCTGTTTGTCACTGTACCTTATGTGTAATATGCACGTCCCCCTCTGTTTGTCACTGTACCTTATGTGTAATACAGCCCTGTATAGCACTGTGTAATATGCACGTCCCTCTCTGTTTGTCACTGTACCTTATGTGTAATACAGCCCCTGTATAGCACCGTGTAATATGCACGTCCCTCTCTGTTTGTCACTGTACCTTATGTGTAATACAGCCCTGTATAGCACTGTGTAATATGCACGTCCCTCTCTGTTTGTCACTGTACCTTATGTGTAATACAGCCCTGTATAGCACCGTGTAATATGCACGTCCCTCTCTGTTTGTCACTGTACCTTATGTGTAATACAGCCCTGTATAGCACTGTGTAATATGCACGTCCCTCTCTGTTTGTCACTGTACCTTATGTGTAATACAGCCCTGTATAGCACCGTGTAATATGCACGTCCCTCTCTGTTTGTCACTGTACCTTATGTGTAATACAGCCCTGTATAGCACCGTGTAATATGCACGTCCCTCTCTGTCACTGTACCTTATGTGTAATACAGCCCTGTATAGCACGGTGTAATATGCACGTCCCTCTCTGTTTGTCACTGTACCTTATGTGTAATACAGCCCTGTATAGCACTGTGTAATATGCACGTCCCTCTCTGTTTGTTATTGTACCTTATGTGTAATACAGCTCTGTATAGCACTGTGTAATATGCACGTCCCTCTCTGTTTGTTACTGTACCTTATGTGTAATACAGCCCTGTATAGCACTGTGTAATATGCACGTCCCTCTCTGTTTGTCACTGTACCTTATGTGTAATACAGCCCTGTATAGCACTGTGTAATATGCACGTCCCTCTGTTTGTCACTGTACCTTATGTGTAATACAGCTCTGTATAGCACTGTGTAATATGCACGTCCCTCTCTGTTTGTCACTGTACCTTATGTGTAATACAGCCCTGTATAGCACTGTGTAATATGCATGTCCCTCTGTTTGTCACTGTACCTTATGTGTAATACAGCCCTGTATAGCACTGTGTAATATGCACGTCCCTCTCTGTTTGTCACTGTACCTTATGTGTAATACAGCCCTGTATAGCACTGTGTAATATGCACGTCCCTCTCTGTTTGTTACTGTACCTTATGTGTAATACAGCTCTGTATAGCACTGTGTAATATGCACGTCCCTCTCTGTTTGTCACTGTACCTTATGTGTAATACAGCCCTGTATAGCACTGTGTAATATGCACGTCCCTCTCTGTTTGTCACTGTACCTTATGTGTAATACAGCCCTGTATAGCACCGTGTAATATGCACGTCCCTCTCTGTTTGTTACTGTACCTTATGTGTAATACAGCTCTGTATAGCACTGTGTAATATGCACGTCCCTCTCTGTTTGTTACTGTACCTTATGTGTAATACAGCTCTGTATAGCACCGTGTAATATGCACGTCCCTCTCTGTTTGTTACTGTACCTTATGTGTAATACAGCCCTGTATAGCACTGTGTAATATGCACGTCCCTCTCTGTTTGTCACTGTACCTTATGTGTAATACAGCCCTGTATAGCACTGTGTAATATGCACGTCCCTCTCTGTTTGTTACTGTACCTTATGTGTAATACAGCCCTGTATAGCACTGTGTAATATGCACGTCCCTCTCTGTTTGTCACTGTACCTTATGTGTAATACAGCCCTGTATAGCACTGTGTAATATGCACGTCCCTCTCTGTTTGTTACTGTACCTTATGTGTAATACAGCCCTGTATAGCACTGTGTAATATGCACGTCCCTCTCTGTTTGTCACTGTACCTTATGTGTAATACAGCCCTGTATAGCACTGTGTAATATGCACGTCCCTCTCTGGTCTGTTACTGTACCTTATGTGTAATACAGCTGTGTATAGCACTGTGTAATATGCACGTCCCTCTCTGTTTGTTACTGTACCTTATGTGTAATACAGCCCTGTATAGCACTGTGTAATATGCACGTCCCTCTGTTTGTCACTGTACCTTATGTGTAATACAGCTCTGTATAGCACTGTGTAATATGCACGTCCCTCTCTGTTTGTCACTGTACCTTATGTGTAATACAGCCCTGTATAGCACTGTGTAATATGCATGTCCCTCTGTTTGTCACTGTACCTTATGTGTAATACAGCCCTGTATAGCACTGTGTAATATGCACGTCCCTCTCTGTTTGTCACTGTACCTTATGTGTAATACAGCCCTGTATAGCACTGTGTAATATGCACGTCCCTCTCTGTTTGTTACTGTACCTTATGTGTAATACAGCTCTGTATAGCACTGTGTAATATGCACGTCCCTCTCTGTTTGTCACTGTACCTTATGTGTAATACAGCCCTGTATAGCACTGTGTAATATGCACGTCCCTCTCTGTTTGTCACTGTACCTTATGTGTAATACAGCCCTGTATAGCACCGTGTAATATGCACGTCCCTCTCTGTTTGTTACTGTACCTTATGTGTAATACAGCCCTGTATAGCACTGTGTAATATGCACGTCCCTCTCTGTTTGTCACTGTACCTTATGTGTAATACAGCTCTGTATAGCACTGTGTAATATGCACGTCCCTCTCTGTTTGTTACTGTACCTTATGTGTAATACAGCTCTGTATAGCACCGTGTAATATGCACGTCCCTCTCTGTTTGTTACTGTACCTTATGTGTAATACAGCCCTGTATAGCACTGTGTAATATGCACGTCCCTCTCTGTTTGTCACTGTACCTTATGTGTAATACAGCCCTGTATAGCACTGTGTAATATGCACGTCCCTCTCTGTTTGTTACTGTACCTTATGTGTAATACAGCCCTGTATAGCACTGTGTAATATGCACGTCCCTCTCTGTTTGTCACTGTACCTTATGTGTAATACAGCCCTGTATAGCACTGTGTAATATGCACGTCCCTCTGTTTGTCACTGTACCTTATGTGTAATACAGCTCTGTATAGCACTGTGTAATATGCACGTCCCTCTCTGTTTGTCACTGTACCTTATGTGTAATACAGCCCTGTATAGCACTGTGTAATATGCATGTCCCTCTGTTTGTCACTGTACCTTATGTGTAATACAGCCCTGTATAGCACTGTGTAATATGCACGTCCCTCTCTGTTTGTCACTGTACCTTATGTGTAATACAGCCCTGTATAGCACTGTGTAATATGCACGTCCCTCTCTGTTTGTTACTGTACCTTATGTGTAATACAGCTCTGTATAGCACTGTGTAATATGCACGTCCCTCTCTGTTTGTCACTGTACCTTATGTGTAATACAGCCCTGTATAGCACTGTGTAATATGCACGTCCCTCTCTGTTTGTCACTGTACCTTATGTGTAATACAGCCCCTGTATAGCACCGTGTAATATGCACGTCCCTCTCTGTTTGTCACTGTACCTTATGTGTAATACAGCTCTGTATAGCACTGTGTAATATGCACGTCCCTCTCTGTTTTGTTACTGTACCTTATGTGTAATACAGCTCTGTATAGCACCGGTGTAATATGCACGTCCCTCTCTGTTTGTTACTGTACCTTATGTGTAATACAGCCCTGTATAGCACTGTGTAATATGCACGTCCCTCTCTGTTTGTCACTGTACCTTATGTGTAATACAGCCCTGTATAGCACTGTGTAATATGCACGTCCCTCTCTGTTTGTTACTGTACCTTATGTGTAATACAGCCCTGTATAGCACTGTGTAATATGCACGTCCCTCTCTGTTTGTCACTGTACCTTATGTGTAATACAGCCCTGTATAGCACTGTGTAATATGCACGTCCCTCTCTGTTTGTTACTGTACCTTATGTGTAATACAGCCCTGTATAGCACTGTGTAATATGCACGTCCCTCTCTGTTTGTCACTGTACCTTATGTGTAATACAGCCCTGTATAGCACTGTGTAATATGCACGTCCCTCTCTGTTTGTTACTGTACCTTATGTGTAATACAGCTGTGTATAGCACTGTGTAATATGCACGTCCCTCTCTGTTTGTTACTGTACCTTATGTGTAATACAGCCCTGTATAGCACTGTGTAATATGCACGTCCCTCTGTTTGTCACTGTACCTTATGTGTAATACAGCTCTGTATAGCACTGTGTAATATGCACGTCCCTCTCTGTTTGTCACTGTACCTTATGTGTAATACAGCCCTGTATAGCACTGTGTAATATGCATGTCCCTCTGTTTGTCACTGTACCTTATGTGTAATACAGCCCTGTATAGCACTGTGTAATATGCACGTCCCTCTCTGTTTGTCACTGTACCTTATGTGTAATACAGCCCTGTATAGCACTGTGTAATATGCACGTCCCTCTCTGTTTGTTACTGTACCTTATGTGTAATACAGCTCTGTATAGCACTGTGTAATATGCACGTCCCTCTCTGTTTGTCACTGTACCTTATGTGTAATACAGCCCTGTATAGCACTGTGTAATATGCACGTCCCTCTCTGTTTGTCACTGTACCTTATGTGTAATACAGCCCTGTATAGCACCGTGTAATATGCACGTCCCTCTCTGTTTGTTACTGTACCTTATGTGTAATACAGCCCTGTATAGCACTGTGTAATATGCACGTCCCTCTCTGTTTGTCACTGTACCTTATGTGTAATACAGCTCTGTATAGCACTGTGTAATATGCACGTCCCTCTCTGTTTGTTACTGTACCTTATGTGTAATACAGCTCTGTATAGCACCGTGTAATATGCACGTCCCTCTCTGTTTGTTACTGTACCTTATGTGTAATACAGCCCTGTATAGCACTGTGTAATATGCACGTCCCTCTCTGTTTGTTACTGTACCTTATGTGTAATACAGCCCTGTATAGCACTGTGTAATATGCACGTCCCTCTCTGTTTGTCACTGTACCTTATGTGTAATACAGCCCTGTATAGCACTGTGTAATATGCATGTCCCTCTCTGTTTGTCACTGTACCTTATGTGTAATACAGCTCTGTATAGCACCGTGTAATATGCACGTCCCTCTCTGTTTGTCACTGTACCTTATGTGTAATACAGCCCTGTATAGCACTGTGTAATATGCACGTCCCTCTCTGTTTGTCACTGTACCTTATGTGTAATACAGCTCTGTATAGCACGGTGTAATATGCATGTCCCTCTCTGTCACTGTACCTTATGTGTAATACAGCTCTGTATAGCACTGTGTATTATGCACGTCCCTCTCTGTTTGTCACTGTACCTTATGTGTAATACAGCCCTGTATAGCACTGTGTAATATGCACTTCCCTCTCCTTATGTCACTGTACCTTATGTGTAATACAGCCCTGTATAGCACTGTGTAATATGCACGTCCCTCTCTGTTTGTCACTGTACCTTATGTGTAATACAGCCCTGTATAGCACTGTGTAATATGCACGTCCCTCTCTGTTTGTCACTGTACCTTATGTGTAATACAGCCCTGTATAGCACTGTGTAATATGCACTTCCCTCTGTCACTGTACCTTATGTGTAATACAGCCCTGTATAGCACTGTGTAATATGCACGTCCCTCTCTGTTTGTTACTGTACCTTATGTGTAATACAGCCCTGTATAGCACTGTGTAATATGCACGTCCCTCTCTGTTTGTCACTGTACCTTATGTGTAATACAGCCCTGTATAGCACTGTGTAATATGCATGTCCCTCTCTGTTTGTCACTGTACCTTATGTGTAATACAGCTCTGTATAGCACTGTGTAATATGCACGTCCCTCTCTGTTTGATACTGTACCTTATGTGTAATACAGCCCTGTATAGCACTGTGTAATATGCACGTCCCTCTCTGTTTGTCACTGTACCTTATGTGTAATACAGCCCTGTATAGCACTGTGTAATATGCTCTTCCCTCTGTCACTGTACCTTATGTGTAATACAGCCCTGTATAGCACAGTGTAATATGCACGCCCCTCTCTGTTTGTCACTGTACCTTATGTGTAATACAGCCCTGTATAGCACTGTGTAATATGCACGTCCCTCTCTGTTTGTCACTGTACCTTATGTGTAATACAGCTCTGTATAGCACTGTGTAATATGCACTTCCCTCTGTCACTGTACCTTATGTGTAATACAGCCCTGTATAGCACTGTGTAATATGCACGTCCCTCTCTGTTTGTTACTGTACCTTATGTGTAATACAGCCCTGTATAGCACTGTGTAATATGCACGTCCCTCTCTGTTTGTCACTGTACCTTATGTGTAATACAGCCCTGTATAGCACTGTGTAATATGCACGTCCCTCTCTGTTTGTCACTGTACCTTATGTGTAATACAGCTCTGTATAGCACTGTGTAATATGCACGTCCCTCTCTGTGTTTATCTGTACCTTATGTGTAATACAGCCCTGTATAGCACTGTGTAATATGCACGTCCCTCTCTGTTTGTCACTGTACCTTATGTGTAATACAGCCCTGTATAGCACTGTGTAATATGCACGTCCCTCTCTGTTTGTCACTGTTCCTTATGTGTAATACAGCTCTGTATAGCACTGTGTAATATGCACGTCCCTCTCTGTTTGTCACTGTACCTTATATGTAATACAGCCCTGTATAGCACTGTGTAATATGCACGTCCCTCTCTGTTTGTCACTGTACCTTATGTGTAATACAGCTCTGTATAGCACTGTGTAATATGCACGTCCCTCTCTGTTTGATACTGTACCTTATGTGTAATACAGCCCTGTATAGCACTGTGTAATATGCACGTCCCTCTCTGTTTGTCACTGTACCTTATGTGTAATACAGCCCTGTATACCACTGTTTAATATGCACGTCCCTCTCTGTTTGTCACTGTACCTTATGTGTAATACAGCCCTGTATAGCACTGTGTAATATGCACGTCCCTCTCTGTTTGTCACTGTACCTTATGTGTAATACAGCCCTGTATAGCACTGTGTAATATGCACGTCCCTCTCTGTTTGTCACTGTACCTTATGTGTAATACAGCCCTGTATAGCACTGTGTAATATACACGTCCCTCTCTGTTTGTCACTGTACCTTATGTGTAATACAGCCCTGTATAGCACCGTGTAATATGCACGTCCCTCTCTGTTTGTCACTGTACCTTATGTGTAATACAGCTCTGTATAGCACTGTGTAATATGCACGTCCCCCTCTGTTTGTCACTGTACCTTATGTGTAATACAGCCCTGTATAGCACTGTGTAATATGCACGTCCCTCTCTGTTTGTCACTGTACCTTATGTGTAATACAGCTCTGTATAGCACTGTGTAATATGCACGTTCCTCTCTGTTTGTCACTGTACCTTATGTGTAATACAGCCCTGTATAGCACCGTGTAATATGCACGTCCCTCTCTGTTTGTCACTGTACCTTATGTGTAATACAGCTCTGTATAGCACTGTGTAATATGCACGTCCCTCTCTGTTTGTTACTGTACCTTATGTGTAATACAGCCCTGTATAGCACGGTGTAATATGCACGTCCCTCTCTGTTTGTTACTGTACCTTATGTGTAATACAGCCCTGTATAGCACTGTGTAATATGCACGTCCCTCTCTGTTTGTCACTGTACCTTATGTGTAATACAGCCCTGTATAGCACTGTGTAATATGCACGTCCCTCTCTGTTTGTTACTGTACCTTATGTGTAATACAGCCCTGTATAGCACTGTGTAATATGCACGTCCCTCTCTGTTTGTCACTGTACCTTATGTGTAATACAGCCCTGTATAGCACTGTGTAATATGCATGTCCCTCTCTGTTTGTCACTGTACCTTATGTGTAATACAGCTCTGTATAGCACCGTGTAATATGCACGTCCCTCTCTGTTTGTCACTGTACCTTATGTGTAATACAGCCCTGTATAGCACTGTGTAATATGCACGTCCCTCTCTGTTTGTCACTGTACCTTATGTGTAATACTGCTCTGTATAGCACGGTGTAATATGCATGTCCCTCTCTGTCACTGTACCTTATGTGTAATACAGCTCTGTATAGCACTGTGTATTATGCACGTCCCTCTCTGTTTGTCACTGTACCTTATGTGTAATACAGCCCTGTATAGCACTGTGTAATATGCACTTCCCTCTCCTTATGTCACTGTACCTTATGTGTAATACAGCCCTGTATAGCACTGTGTAATATGCACGTCCCTCTCTGTTTGTCACTGTACCTTATGTGTAATACAGCCCTGTATAGCACTGTGTAATATGCACGTCCCTCTCTGTTTGTCACTGTACCTTATGTGTAATACAGCCCTGTATAGCACTGTGTAATATGCACTTCCCTCTGTCACTGTACCTTATGTGTAATACAGCCCTGTATAGCACAGTGTAATATGCACGCCCCTCTCTGTTTGTCACTGTACCTTATGTGTAATACAGCCCTGTATAGCACTGTGTAATATGCACGTCCCTCTCTGTTTGTCACTGTACCTTATGTGTAATACAGCTCTGTATAGCACTGTGTAATATGCACGTCCCTCTCTGTTTGATACTGTACCTTATGTGTAATACAGCCCTGTATAGCACTGTGTAATATGCACGTCCCTCTCTGTTTGTCACTGTACCTTATGTGTAATACAGCCCTGTATAGCACTGTGTAATATGCACTTCCCTCTGTCACTGTACCTTATGTGTAATACAGCCCTTTATAGCACAGTGTAATATGCACGCCCCTCTCTGTTTGTCACTGTACCTTATGTGTAATACAGCCCTGTATAGCACTGTGTAATATGCACGTCCCTCTCTGTTTGTCACTGTACCTTATGTGTAATACAGCTCTGTATAGCACTGTGTAATATGCACGTCCCTCTCTGTTTGATACTGTACCTTATGTGTAATACAGCCCTGTATAGCACTGTGTAATATGCACGTCCCTCTCTGTTTGTCACTGTACCTTATGTGTAATACAGCCCTGTATACCACTGTTTAATATGCACGTCCCTCTCTGTTTGTCACTGTACCTTATGTGTAATACAGCCCTGTATAGCACTGTGTAATATGCACGTCCTTCTCTGTTTGTCACTGTACCTTATGTGTAATACAGCCCTGTATAGCACTGTGTAATATGCACGTCCCTCTCTGTTTGTCACTGTACCTTATGTGTAATACAGCCCTGTATAGCACTGTGTAATATGCACGTCCCTCTATGTTTGTCACTGTACCTTATGTGTAATACAGCCCTGTATAGCACCGTGTAATATGCACGTCCCTCTCTGTTTGTCACTGTACCTTATGTGTAATACAGCTCTGTATAGCACTGTGTAATATGCACGTCCCCCTCTGTTTGTCACTGTACCTTATGTGTAATACAGCCCTGTATAGCACTGTGTAATATGCACGTCCCTCTCTGTTTGTCACTGTACCTTATGTGTAATACAGCTCTGTATAGCACCGTGTAATATGCACGTCCCTCTCTGTTTGTCACTGTACCTTATGTGTAATACAGCCCTGTATAGCACGGTGTAATATGCACGTCCCTCTCCTTTTGTCACTGTACCTTATGTGTAATACAGCCCTGTATAGCACTGTGTAATATGCACGTCCCTCTCCTTTTGTCACTGTACCTTATGTGTAATACAGCCCTGTATAGCACTGTGTAATATGCACGTCCCTCTCTGTTTGTCACTGTACCTTATGTGTAATACAGCTCTGTATAGCACTGTGTAATATGCACGTCCCTCTCTGTTTGTCACTGTACCTTATGTGTAATACAGCCCTGTATAGCACTGTGTAATATGCACTTCCCTCTGTCACTGTACCTTATGTGTAATACAGCCCTGTATAGCACAGTGTAATATGCACGTCCCTCTCTGTTTGTCACTGTACCTTATGTGTAATACAGCCCTGTATAGCACTGTGTAATATGCACGTCCCTCTCTGTTTGTCACTGTACCTTATGTGTAATACAGCTCTGTATAGCACTGTGTAATATGCACGTCCCTCTCTGTTTGATACTGTACCTTATGTGTAATACAGCCCTGTATAGCACTGTGTAATATGCACGTCCCTCTCTGTTTGTCACTGTACCTTATGTGTAATACAGCCCTGTATAGCACTGTGTAATATGCACGTCCCTCTCTGTTTGTCACTGTACCTTATGTGTAATACAGCCCTGTATAGCACTGTGTAATATGCACGTCCCTCTCTGTTTGTCACTGTACCTTATGTGTAATACAGCCCTGTATAGCACTGTGTAATATGCACGTCCCTCTCTGTTTGTCACTGTACCTTATGTGTAATACAGCCCTGTATAGCACTGTGTAATATGCACGTCCCTCTCTGTTTGTCACTGTACCTTATGTGTAATACAGCCCTGTATAGCACCTGTGTAATATGCACGTCCCTCTCTGTTTGTCACTGTACCTTATGTGTAATACAGCTCTGTATAGCACTGTGTAATATGCACGTCCCCCTCTGTTTGTCACTGTACCTTATGTGTAATACAGCCCTGTATAGCACTGTGTAATATGCACGTCCCTCTCTGTTTGTCACTGTACCTTATGTGTAATACAGCTCTGTATAGCACTGTGTAATATGCACGTCCCTCTCTGTTTGTCACTGTACCTTATGTGTAATACAGCCCTGTATAGCACCGTGTAATATGCAACGTCCCTCTCTGTTTGTCACTGTACCTTATGTGTAATACAGCTCTGTATAGCACTGTGTAATATGCACGTCCCCCTCTGTTTGTCACTGTACCTTATGTGTAATACAGCCCTGTATAGCACTGTGTAATATGCACGTCCCTCTCTGTTTGTCACTGTACCTTATGTGTAATACAGCCCTGTATAGCACCGTGTAATATGCACGTCCCTCTCTGTTTGTCACTGTACCTTATGTGTAATACAGCCCTGTATAGCACTGTGTAATATGCACGTCCCTCTCTGTTTGTCACTGTACCTTATGTGTAATACAGCCCTGTATAGCACCGTGTAATATGCACGTCCCTCTCTGTTTGTCACTGTACCTTATGTGTAATACAGCCCTGTATAGCACTGTGTAATATGCACGTCCCTCTCTGTTTGTCACTGTACCTTATGTGTAATACAGCCCTGTATAGCACCGTGTAATATGCACGTCCCTCTCTGTTTGTCACTGTACCTTATGTGTAATACAGCCCTGTATAGCACGGTGTAATATGCACGTCCCTCTCTGTCACTGTACCTTATGTGTAATACAGCCCTGTATAGCACGGTGTAATATGCACGTCCCTCTCTGTTTGTCACTGTACCTTATGTGTAATACAGCCCTGTATAGCACTGTGTAATATGCACGTCCCTCTCTGTTTGTCACTGTACCTTATGTGTAATACAGCCCTGTATAGCACTGTGTAATATGCACGTCCCTCTCTGTTTGTCACTGTACCTTATGTGTAATACAGCCCTGTATAGCACTGTGTAATATGCACGTCCCTCTGTGTTTGTCACTGTACCTTATGTGTAATACAACTCTGTATAGCACTGTGTAATATGCACGTCCCTCTCTGTTTGTCACTGTACCTTATGTGTAATACAGCCCTGTATAGCACTGTGTAATATGCACGTCCCTCTCTGTTTGTCACTGTACCTTATGTGTAATACAGCCCTGTATAGCACTGTGTAATATGCACGTCCCTCTCTGTTTGTCACTGTACCTTATGTGTAATAGAGCCCTGTATAGCACTGTGTAATATGCATGTCCCTCTGTTTGTCACTGTACCTTATGTGTAATACAGCCCTGTATAGCACTGTGTAATATGCACGTCCCTCTCTGTTTGTCACTGTACCTTATGTGTAATACAGCCCTGTATAGCACTGTGTAATATGCACGTCCCTCTCTGTTTGTTACTGTACCTTATGTGTAATACAGCTCTGTATAGCACTGTGTAATATGCACGTCCCTCTCTGTTTGTCACTGTACCTTATGTGTAATACAGCCCTGTATAGCACTGTGTAATATGCACGTCCCTCTCTGTTTGTCACTGTACCTTATGTGTAATACAGCCCTGTATAGCACTGTGTAATATGCACGTCCCTCTGTGTTTGTCACTGTACCTTATGTGTAATACAACTCTGTATAGCACTGTGTAATATGCACGTCCCTCTCTGTTTGTCACTGTACCTTATGTGTAATACAGCCCTGTATAGCACTGTGTAATATGCACGTCCCTCTCTGTTTGTCACTGTACCTTATGTGTAATACAGCCCTGTATAGCACTGTGTAATATGCACGTCCCTCTCTGTTTGTCACTGTACCTTATGTGTAATACAGCCCTGTATAGCACTGTGTAATATGCACGTCCCTCTCTGTTTGTTACTGTACCTTATGTGTAATACAGCCCTGTATAGCACTGTGTAATATGCACGTCCCTCTCTGTTTGTCACTGTACCTTATGTGTAATACAGCCCTGTATAGCACTGTGTAATATGCACGTCCCTCTCTGTTTGTCACTGTACCTTATGTGTAATACAGCTCTGTATAGCACTGTGTAATATGCACGTCCCTCTCCTTTTGTCACTGTACCTTATGTGTAATACAGCCCTGTATAGCACTGTGTAATATGCACGTCCCTCTCCTTTTGTCACTGTACCTTATGTGTAATACAGCTCTGTATAGCACTGTGTAATATGCACGTCCCTCTCCTTATGTCACTGTACCTTATGTGTAATACAGCCCTGTATAGCACGGTGTAATATGCACGTCCCTCTCTGTTTGTCACTGTACCTTATGTGTAATACAGCCCTGTATAGCACTGTGTAATATGCATGTCCCTCTGTTTGTCACTGTACCTTATGTGTAATACAGCCCTGTATAGCACTGTGTAATATGCACGTCCCTCTGTTTGTTACTGTACCTTATGTGTAATACAGCCCTGTATAGCACTGTGTAATATGCACGTCCCTCTCTGTTTGTCACTGTACCTTATGTGTAATACAGCCCTGTATAGCACTGTGTAATATGCATGTCCCTCTGTTTGTCACTGTACCTTATGTGTAATACAGCCCTGTATAGCACTGTGTAATATGCACGTCCCCCTCTGTTTGTCACTGTACCTTATGTGTAATACAGCTCTGTATAGCACTGTGTAATATGCACGTCCCTCTCTGTTTGTCACTGTACCTTATGTGTAATACAGCCCTGTATAGCACTGTGTAATATGCACGTCCCTCTCTGTTTGTTACTGTACCTTATGTGTAATACAGCTCTGTATAGCACTGTGTAATATGCACGTCCCTCTCTGTTTGTCACTGTACCTTATGTGTAATACAGCTCTGTATAGCACTGTGTAATATGCACGTCCCTCTCTGTTTGTCACTGTACCTTATATGTAATACAGCCCTGTATAGCACTGTGTAATATGCACGTCCCTCTCTGTTTGTCACTGTACCTTATATGTAATACAGCCCTGTATAGCACTGTGTAATATGCACGTCCCTCTGTTTGTTACTGTATCTTATGTGTAATACAGCTCTGTATAGCACTGTGTAATATGCACGTCCCTCTCTGTTTGTCACTGTACCTTATGTGTAATACAGCTCTGTATAGCACTGTGTAATATGCACGTCCCTCTCTGTTTGTCACTGTACTTTATGTGTAATACAGCCCTGTATAGCACTGTGTAATATGCACGTCCCTCTCTGTTTGTCACTGTACCTTATGTGTAATACAGCCCTGTATAGCACTGTGTAATATGCACGTCCCTCTCTGTTTGTCACTGTACCTTATGTGTAATACAGCCCTGTATAGCACTGTGTAATATGCACGTCCCTCTCTGTTTGTCACTGTACCTTATGTGTAATACAGCTCTGTATAGCACTGTGTAATATGCACGTCCCTCTCTGTTTGTCACTGTACCTTATGTGTAATACAGCCCTGTATAGCACTGTGTAATATGCACGTCCCTCTCTGTTTGTTACTGTACCTTATGTGTAATACAGCCCTGTATAGCACTGTGTAATATGCACGTCCCTCTCTGTTTGTCACTGTACCTTATGTGTAATACAGCCCTGTATAGCACTGTGTAATATGCACGTCCCTCTCTGTTTGTTACTGTACCTTATGTGTAATACAGCCCTGTATAGCACCGTGTAATATGCACGTCCCTCTCTGTTTGTTACTGTACCTTATGTGTAATACAGCTCTGTATAGCACCGTGTAATATGCACGTCCCTCTCTGTTTGTTACTGTACCTTATGTGTAATACAGCCCTGTATAGCACTGTGTAATATGCACGTCCCTCTGTTTGTCACTGTACCTTATGTGTAATACAGCTCTGTATAGCACTGTGTAATATGCACGTCCCTCTCTGTTTGTCACTGTACCTTATGTGTAATACTGCCCTGTATAGCACCGTGTAATATGCACGTCCCTCTCTGTTTGTCACTGTACCTTATGTGTAATACAGCTCTGTATAGCACTGTGTAATATGCATGTCCCTCTGTTTGTCACTGTACCTTATGTGTAATACAGCCCTGTATAGCACTGTGTAATATGCACGTCCCTCTCTGTTTGTCACTGTACCTTATGTATAATACAGCCCTGTATAGCACTGTGTAATATGCACGTCCCTCTGTTTGTTACTGTACCTTATGTGTAATACAGCTCTGTATAGCACTGTGTAATATGCATGTCCCTCTCTGTTTGTCACTGTACCTTATGTGTAATACAGCCCTGTATAGCACCGTTTAATATGCACGTCCCTCTGTTTGTCACTGTACCTTATGTGTAATACAGCCCTGTATAGCACCGTGTAATATGCACGTCCCTCTGTTTGTCACTGTACCTTATGTGTAATACAGCCCTGCATAGCACTGTGTAATATGCACGTCCCTCTCTGTTTGTCACTGTACCTTATGTGTAATACAGCCCTGTATAGCACTGTGTAATATGCACGTCCCTCTCTGTTTGTTACTGTACCTTATGTATAATACAGCCCTGTATAGCACTGTGTAATATGCACGTCCCTCTCTGTTTGTTACTGTACCTTATGTGTAATACAGCCCTGTATAGCACTGTGTAATATGCACGTCCCTCTCTGTTTGTCACTGTACCTTATGTGTAATACAGCCCTGTATAGCACGGTGTAATATGCACGTCCCTCTCTGTTTGTTACTGTACCTTATGTGTAATACAGCTCTGTATAGCATGGTGTAATATGCATGTCCCTCTCTGTCACTGTACCTTATGTGTAATACAGCCCTGTATAGCACTGTGTAATATGCATATCCCTCTGTTTGTCACTGTACCTTATGTGTAATACAGCCCTGTATAGCATTGTGTAATATGCACGTCCCTCTGTCACTGTACCTTATGTGTAATACAGCTCTGTATAGCACCGTGTAATATGCACGTCCCTCTCTGTTTGTCACTGTACCTTATGTGTAATACAGCTCTGTATAGCACCGTGTAATATGCACGTCCCTCTCTGTTTGTCACTGTACCTTATGTGTAATACAGCTCTGTATAGCACTGTGTAATATGCACGTCCCTCTCTGTTTGTTACTGTACCTTATGTGTAATACAGCCCTGTATAGCACTGTGTAATATGCACGTCCCTCTCTGTTTGTTACTGTACCTTATGTGTAATTCAGCCCTGTATAGCACTGTGTAATATGCACGTCCCTCTCTGTTTGTCACTGTACCTTATGTGTAATACAGCTCTGTATAGCACTGTGTAATATGCACGTCCCTCTCTGTTTGTCACTGTACCTTATGTGTAATACAGCCCTGTATAGCACTGTGTAATATGCACGTCCCTCTCTGTTTGTTACTGTACCTTATGTCTAATACAGCCCTGTATAGCACTGTGTAATATGCACGTCCCTCTCTGTTTGTCACTGTACCTTATGTGTAATACAGCCCTGTGTAGCACTGTGTAATATGCACGTCCCTCTCTGTTTGTTACTGTACCTTATGTGTAATACAGCCCTGTATAGCACTGTGTAATATGCACGTCCCTCTCTGTCACTGTACCTTATGTGTAGTACAGCCCTGTATAGCACTGTGTAATATGCACGTCCCTCTCTGTTTGTTACTGTACCTTATGTGTAATACAGCTCTGTATAGCACTGTGTAATATGCACATCCCTCTCTGTTTGTCACTGTACCTTATGTGTAATACAGCCCTGTATAGCACTGTGTAATATGCACGTCCCTCTCTGTTTGTCACTGTACCTTATGTGTAATACAGCTCTGTATAGCACTGTGTAATATGCACGTCCCTCTCTGTTTGTTACTGTACCTTATGTGTAATACAGCCCTGTATAGCACTGTGTAATATGCACGTCCCTCTCTGTTTGTCACTGTACCTTATGTGTAATACAGCTCTGTATAGCACTGTGTAATATGCACGTCCCTCTCTGTCTGTCACTGTACCTTATGTGTAATACAGCCCTGTATAGCACTGTGTAATATGCACGTCCCTCTCTGTTTGTCACTGTACCTTATGTGTAATACAGCTCTGTATAGCACTGTGTAATATGCACGTCCCTCTCCTTATGTCACTGTACCTTATGTGTAATACAGCCCTGTATAGCACGGTGTAATATGCACGTCCCTCTCTGTTTGTTACTGTACCTTATGTGTAATACAGCCCTGTATAGCACTGTGTAATATGCACGTCCCTCTCTGTTTGTTACTGTACCTTATGTGTAATACAGCCCTGTATAGCACTGTGTAATATGCACGTCCCTCTCTGTTTGTCACTGTACCTTATGTGTAATACAGCTCTGTAAAGCACTGTGTAATATGCACGTCCCTCTCTGTTTGTCACTGTACCTTATGTGTAATACAGCTCTGTATAGCACTGTGTAATATGCACGTCCCTCTCTGTCTGTCACTGTACCTTATGTGTAATACAGCCCTGTATAGCACTGTGTAATATGCACGTCCCTCTCTGTTTGTCACTGTACCTTATGTGTAATACAGCTCTGTATAGCACTGTGTAATATGCACGTCCCTCTGTCACTGTACCTCATGTGTAATACAGCCCTGTATAGCACTGTGTAATATGCACGTCCCTCTCTGTTTGTCACTGTACCTTATGTGTAATACAGCCCTGTATAGCACTGTGTAATATGCACGTCCCTCTCTGTTTGTCACTGTACCTTATGTGTAATACAGCCCTGTATAGCACTGTGTAATATGCATGTCCCTCTGTTTGTCACTGTACCTTATATGTAATACAGCCCTGTATAGCACTGTGTAATATGCACGTCCCTCTCTGTTTGTCACTGTACCTTATGTGTAATACAGCTCTGTATAGCACCGTGTAATATGCACGTCCCTCTCTGTTTGTCACTGTACCTTATGTGTAATACAGCTCTGTATAGCACTGTGTAATATGCACGTCCCTCTCTGTTTGTCACTGTACCTTATGTGTAATACAGCTCTGTATAGCGCTGTGTAATATGCACGTCCCTCTCTGTTTGTTACTGTACCTTATGTGTAATACAGCTCTGTATAGCACTGTGTAATATGCACGTCCCTCTCTGTTTGTCACTGTACCTTATGTGTAATACAGCTCTGTATAGCACTGTGTAATATGCACGTCCCTCTCTGTTTGTTACTGTACCTTATGTGTAATACAGCCCTGTATAGCACTGTGTAATATGCACGTCCCTCTGTTTGTTACTGTACCTTATGTGTAATACAGCCCTGTATAACACTGTTTAATATGCACGTCCCTCTCTGTTTGTCACTGTACCTTATGTGTAATACAGCTCTGTATAGCACTGTGTAATATGCATGTCCCTCTCTGTTTGTCACTGTACCTTATGTGTAATACAGCCCTGTATAGCACCGTGTAATATGCACGTCCCTCTCTGTTTGTCACTGTTCCTTATGTGTAATACAGCCCTGTATAGCACTGTGTAATATGCACGTCCCTCTCTGTTTGTCACTGTTCCTTATGTGTAATACAGCTCTGTATAGCACTGTGTAATATGCACGTCCCTCTCTGTTTGTCACTGTACCTTATGTGTAATACAGCTCTGTATAGCACTGTGTAATATGCACATCCCTCTCTGTTTGTCACTGTACCTTATGTGTAATACAGCTCTGTATACCACTGTGTAATATGCACGTCCCTCTCTGTTTGTCACTGTACCTTATGTGTAATACAGCCCTGTATAGCACCGTGTAATATGCACGTCCCTCTCTGTTTGTCACTGTTCCTTATGTGTAATACAGCTCTGTATAGCACTGTGTAATATGCACGTCCCTCTCTGTTTGTCACTGTACCTCATGTGTAATACAGCCCTGTATAGCACCGTGTAATATGCACGTCCCTCTGTTTGTCACTGTACCTTATGTGTAATACAGCTCTGTATAGCACTGTGTAATATGCACGTCCCTCTGTTTGTCACTGTACCTTATGTGTAATACAGCCCTGTATAGCACTGTGTAATATGCACGTCCCTCTCCTTATGTCACTGTACCTTATGTGTAATACAGCCCTGTATAGCACGGTGTAATATGCACGTCCCTCTCTGTTTGTTACTGTACCTTATGTGTAATACAGCCCTGTATAGCACTGTGTAATATGCACGTCCCTCTCCTTTTGTCACTGTACCTTATGTGTAATACAGCCCTGTATAGCACTGTGTAATATGCACGTCCCTCTCCTTTTGTCACTGTACCTTATGTGTAATACAGCCCTGTATAGCACTGTGTAATATGCACGTCCCTCTCTGTTTGTCACTGTACCTTATGTGTAATACAGCTCTGTATAGCACTGTGTAATATGCACGTCCCTCTCTGTTTTTCACTGTACCTTATGTGTAATACAGCCCTGTATAGCACCGTGTAATATGCACGTCCCTCTCCTTTTGTCACTGTACCTTATGTGTAATACAGCCCTGTATAGCACTGTGTAATATGCACGTCCCTCTCCTTTTGTCACTGTACCTTATGTGTAATACAGCCCTGTATAGCACTGTGTAATATGCACGTCCCTCTCTGTTTGTCACTGTACCTTATGTGTAATACAGCTCTGTATAGCACTGTGTAATATGCACGTCCCTCTCTGTTTGTCACTGTACCTTATGTGTAATACAGCCCTGTATAGCACCGTGTAATATGCACATCCCTCTCTGTCACTGTACCTTATGTGTAATACAGCCCTGTATAGCACTGTGTAATATGCACGTCCCTCTCTGTTTGTCACTGTACCTTATGTGTAATACAGCTCTTTTATAGCACTGTGTAATATGCACATCCCTCTCTGTTTGTCACTGTACCTTATGTGTAATACAGCTCTGTATAGCACTGTGTAATATGCACGTCCCTCTCTGTTTGTCACTGTTCCTTATGTGTAATACAGCCCTGTATAGCACTGTGTAATATGCACGTCCCTCTCTGTTTGTCACTGTTCCTTATGTGTAATACAGCTCTGTATAGCACTGTGTAATATGCACGTCCCTCTCTGTTTGTCACTGTACCTTATGTGTAATACAGCTCTGTATAGCACTGTGTAATATGCACGTCCCTCTCTGTTTGTCACTGTACCTTATGTGTAATACAGCCCTGTATAGCACTGTGTAATATGCACGTCCCTCTCTGTTTGTCACTGTACCTTATGTGTAATACAGCTCTGTATAGCACTGTGTAATATGCACATCCCTCTCTGTTTGTCACTGTACCTTATGTGTAATACAGCTCTGTATACCACTGTGTAATATGCACGTCCCTCTCTGTTTGTCACTGTACCTTATGTGTAATACAGCCCTGTATAGCACCGTGTAATATGCACGTCCCTCTCTGTTTGTCACTGTTCCTTATGTGTAATACAGCTCTGTATAGCACTGTGTAATATGCACGTCCCTCTCTGTTTGTCACTGTACCTTATGTGTAATACAGCCCTGTATAGCACTGTGTAATATGCACGTCCCTCTGTTTGTCACTGTACCTTATGTGTAATACAGCTCTGTATAGCACTGTGTAATATGCACGTCCCTCTGTTTGTCACTGTACCTTATGTGTAATACAGCCCTGTATAGCACTGTGTAATATGCACGTCCCTCTCCTTTTGTCACTGTACCTTATGTGTAATACAGCCCTGTATAGCACTGTGTAATATGCACGTCCCTCTCCTTTTGTCACTGTACCTTATGTGTAATACAGCCCTGTATAGCACTGTGTAATATGCACGTCCCTCTCTGTTTGTCACTGTACCTTATGTGTAATACAGCTCTGTATAGCACTGTGTAATATGCACGTCCCTCTCTGTTTTTCACTGTACCTTATGTGTAATACAGCCCTGTATAGCACTGTGTAATATGCACGTCCCTCTCCTTTTGTCACTGTACCTTATGTGTAATACAGCCCTGTATAGCACTGTGTAATATGCACGTCCCTCTCCTTTTGTCACTGTACCTTATGTGTAATACAGCCCTGTATAGCACTGTGTAATATGCACGTCCCTCTCTGTTTGTCACTGTACCTTATGTGTAATACAGCTCTGTATAGCACTGTGTAATATGCACGTCCCTCTCTGTTTGTCACTGTACCTTATGTGTAATACAGCCCTGTATAGCACCGTGTAATATGCACATCCCTCTCTGTCACTGTACCTTATGTGTAATACAGCCCTGTATAGCACTGTGTAATATGCACGTCCCTCTCTGTTTGTCACTGTACCTTATGTGTAATACAGCTCTGTATAGCACTGTGTAATATGCACATCCCTCTCTGTTTGTCACTGTACCTTATGTGTAATACAGCTCTGTATAGCACTGTGTAATATGCACGTCCCTCTCTGTTTGTCACTGTACCTTATGTGTAATACAGCCCTGTATAGCACTGTGTAATATGCACGTCCCTCTCTGTTTGTCACTGTACCTTATGTGTAATACAGCTCTGTATAGCACCGTGTAATATGCACGTCCCTCTCTGTCACTGTACCTTATGTGTAATACAGCTCTGTATAGCACTGTGTAATATGCACGTCCCTCTCTGTTTGTCACTGTACCTTACGTGTAATACAGCTCTGTATAGCACTGTGTAATATGCACGTCCCTCTCTGTTTGTCACTGTACCTTACGTGTAATACAGCTCTGTATAGCACTGTGTAATATGCACGTCCCTCTCTGTCACTGTACCTTATATGTAATACAGCCCTGTATAGCACAGTGTAATATGCACGTCCCTCTCCTTTTGTCACTGTACCTTATGTGTAATACAGCTGTGTATAGCACTGTGTAATATGCACATCCCTCTCTGTTTGTCACTGTACCTTATGTGTAATACAGCCCTGTATAGCACTGTGTAATATGCACGTCCCTCTCTGTCACTGTACCTTATGTGTAATACAGCCCTGTATAGCACCGTGTAATATGCACGTCCCTCTGTTTGTCACTGTACCTTATATCTAATGCAGCCCTGTATAGCACCGTGTAATATGCACATCCCTCTCTGTTTGTCACTGTACCTTATGTGTAATACAGCCCTGTATAGCACTGTGTATTATGCACGTCCCTCTCTGTTTGTCACTGTACCTTATGTGTAATACTGCCCTGTATAGCACCGTGTAATATGCACGTCCCTCTCTGTTTGTCACTGTACCTTATGTGTAGTACAGCCCTGTATAGCACCGTGTAATATGCACGTCCCTCTGTTTGTCACTGTACCTTATATCTAATACAGCCCTGTATAGCACGGTGTAATATGCACGTCCCTCTCTTTTTGTCACTGTACCTTATGTGTAATACAGCCCTGTATAGCACTCTGTAATATGCACGTCCCTCTGTTTGTTACTGTACCTTATATCTAATACAGCCCTGTATAGCACTGTGTAATATGCACGTCCCTCTTTTTTTGTCACTGTACCTTATATCTAATACAGCCCTGTATAGCACTGTGTAATATGCACGTCCTTCTCTGTTTGTCACTGTACCTTATGTGTAATACAGCCCTGTATAGCACTGTGTAATATGCACGTCCCTCTCTGTTTGTCACTGTACCTTATGTGTAATACAGCTCTGTATAGCACTGTGTAATATGCACGTCCCTCTCTGTTTGTTACTGTACCTTATGTGTAATACAGCCCTGTATAGCACCGTGTAATATGCACGTCCCTCTCTGTTTGTTACTGTACCTTATGTGTAATACAGCCCTGTATAGCACCGTGTAATATGCACGTCCCTCTCTGTTTGTTACTGTACCTTATGTGTAATACAGCCCTGTATAGCACTGTGTAATATGCACGTCCCTCTCTGTTTGTTACTGTACCTTATGTGTAATACAGCCCTGTATAGCACTGTGTAATATGCTGGCACCATATAATAATAATAATAGATAATAATTATAGAAAACGTAGCTTTAATTATACAGCAGGTACTTATTGCTACAGGGAATATTACATTAGTCCAAAAATATTTTAAAATTATTTTAACAAATAACGTGATATTCTACATTTAGGACAGGTGAAGATACCGTCGCTTTGTCTTCCTTTTACATTGAGTGTGAATCCATAGCTGATACAACAGAGACTTTGATGCTGATTAGATAAAATGTAAGTTTGTGTTCCAGCAGTTTGGCACGTAGACCCTTAGATCAGCTCTCTAATGTGCGCGTTAGAGATTTCATAAAATACGTTTCTAAAAACTGACAGAAATATGAGGTGTTCACCCTAGTAATGATGTGTTTTTACCTGTGATCTATCACATTAGCTGGGAGTCATGTGGTTAATGGAGTATCCATAAAGATTGTAATGAGCAAATGTCTGATCTTTAAACTATGTTGTACCCTTGCAAGCAGTGGCAGCTTTACAGGGAGCACTAGTATGCACCCCAACATATACTGTTGCACCCCAATTGGCAGGGAAGGATAGAGAACATTTCACCTTTCCTGGGTGACCTTTCACACCTAGTCATACCCACAGAATTCCTAGTCATACCTACTACACTGATTTTGTCAGTGGAACGCCTACAAATTCACCCAAATGCCCTTAGAGTAAGCACTACTTACACCCCCCAAAAAAAATGTAAGTACTGGAACTGTCATTGCCTTCAGGGGGTTAAACATACCATTTCACATGAGCAGGGCACGTACATTTTGGACATATAGGTATGCTGTACCTGATTGCATTGCACCTGGGTGCGTGATTTTAGCTATAACGCTTATGCAGGGGTTAAACATACATGAAACAATATATTGTTAAATAATCAAATGCTTTAACAAAACATATTATTTTATGTTTACTTGGGAATATTTCTTTATTGCTGCCGTCCTCAAAGAGTATTTGTTTGTTCTAACATAAAAAGAGGAGGTTTGAAGTTGTATAAACACATCTCTGTGCTCCTTGTACAAAAGAGAAAAGGAAGAACGGCAGATTATTTACAGATTCACAGTCTGTGTAAGGATGTTCCTCAGTCATCCATGAGCCGCACAATCGCAGGGCATTCAGTTAAGCAAACAGAGATGTGTCGCCTCTTCACAACAAATGAGCCACGACGCGTTTTACCCTGTAAAGGAAAACGTGCAAATTGCTCATTAATATGAAACGACTTCTGAGCTGCAGCCACGGTGCATGGAGCCAATGACAATGTAGGCAAACAATGGGGCTCCTGCAGTTGGGGACACCTGGGATAATTGGATCCCTTCATCTGTGCTCTAATCAGTTTAACAAATACATTTTTCAGTCCTGGAATTTGCAGATATTTTTTATCTTCATGAACTGAAGTTATAAAGACATTAAAGTAACTTTTTTTCTCCAGATTTACATGAGCGCATTTTACAATGTTTTACCCGTATTGCAAAATAGAATAGAAATTGCTGCTCTGATAATTTGTTGGTTTTGTTTTTATGCTTGGGGAGGGAGGGGTGTCATTGTCCACCAATGGGAGTTCCGCTTCTCAGCTAGTGATTATCCAGTCCTTAAAAAAACATTAAATGCCAAAAAGCTAATTCTGGAACTTAGGTTTTTCAAAGTGCTGCAATTATTTGTTTTTTCCTGCTAAATAATGATTCAGTAGTGCTCTTCCACATGTATATTTGACGGGTTCACTGCCCCTTTATCCCTCACATCTGTCACTCGGATCTTCAGCATGTACAGTTGGGGGGAAATAACCATATTCATCTGTGATTAAAGTAAATTATTTTTCAGCTTTTGTCCTTGAGTGCCTGTTCCATTAGATCTCTTTGTATCAGATAAGCCCTTGAGTCATCAATGCAGTCACTTGTGCTACACAGGGAGGGATCTGCTTAAAGGGGCATTACGTTTAACATAAAATCTTTCTCAAAATGTTGCATTTTTTTGTTTCCCTTTAGTTTACCATAAAAATGTGTTTTTTCAGAGAATCTGGAGTGAATTATGCCTATTTGTTCTTACTTCATGCCACACAATGGTCTCTTTATTAAATAATTTACTTGTCAACTTTGCAGGATTTAAGTCCGTCCACCATTACCCGCAACTAGCGATTGAACCTTCAGCGTCTAAAGCAATGAAAAATTACCCTTTTTTTAGTTTGCGTCAAATCCAATGCGAGTTACAGTGGACTGTTGATAACTTTGGGTACGTCGATGGTGCGATTAAGTTATCAAGCTTACATTCTAAATTAAGTGAATTTAAACCACACAATCCATATTTCTAAGCAATAGCAGCCATCTTTTCATGTAGTTTTTTTTAAATATGTATGGTATGTAAAATGCATTTGTTTTTAACTATAAATTATTAAATGGCACCAAAAAAACTAATATACAATGGAATCTGTGCTCTATTTATAAAATGTAGCGTTCTGAAATGGTTGCAGTAATGTACACTATTACTGAGCGAGATTAAAGGAGTATTGGAATCAATCATTTATAAATTAGCATTTCTTTAAAACATATTATTTGTGGTTCTTGAATTGTCCTGTGCTGGTTCTCAATCTCCATTCTCCTCCTTCTGCGGTTAAGAAAGATGCTGAAGCTAAACGTTAGCATAAATATATTCTTGTTTTAAAGAGCGTTACAAGAGAGCATGCGGCTGTACTGTCAAGTAGAGTATGAAAAAAAACAAGGTTGATCACTCTCTTTTTATATTTGCCGCTTCCATCCTTTACTTTAAGGTAGCATTTTATTCCCCATTGCTTTCTATGGTATTCGCAAGCTCTAAGGTCATGGATTTGAAGTCATAACTGCAGTTGTCTGGCGTGTGAGCAATGAAGTTGACTGCTTGATAGCTTAGAAATCTGGCAAATTGACGTTCACTATGCACAAAATACGTGAGGAGATGAATAAAATAAAATGTTGATTTAGATTTGATCGTGACGAGATGAGCAGCATTTTGAGACACTTGACTGCTTAATACCTTTGGAAAGTGAAAAATGCATCTAACATGACCTGGAGAGTAGACTAATTGAATGTTGAAGCTTTGATAAATGGAGCCCAATGACTGCGTAGAACAATGCACAAAGTTTATTTATATCTTGGCTCTGATTGTCCATAGCAAAGGATCCAGATAAACAAGGGGTATGTCCTTGGACTACTCTGAAACTGCAAAATCCTGCTATTTTCACTGACAAAACCGCAGTATAAAATGTTTAAAAAAAACCATTTTTTTTGTGTGCAAACCTTTTGCATTGATTCATTTCTGGGATATACAAATCAACCTTTGAAATCTGGTTTGTCTCGAGCTCTTACGGACTAATGAAGAACTCCGATTTAGAGGGAAATTCACACTAAATACCTGTGTCCCTAAATCCTATGGGGCCAATTTATCATGGTTGAATGGGGCCAAATACCCCTGTTTCCCCTGCTCCTTATCTTGTCCTCCGAATCTGAGGCTGCGGACATCAATCCGCCCGATTGCATACAATCAGGTTGATTGACACCCCCTGCTAGCGAATCTGCAGGGGGCGGCATTGCACAAGCAGTTCACCAGTTCATCGGCATTCAGGGATGTCTGCCAGGCATGATACTCTACAGCGGATCTTGTCCGCCACACATTGATAAATCGGCCTCTATGTCTCAATGGCTAGCGGTGCTGATACAGATGTGAAATAATTATCTCTTCCTGATACTGTGATTTATGTAAATTATTCAACTAAATGTGGCAGTTTGATCATTCTTAATGCAACTTGTTTTTTTTAATAACTTCTGATTTACAGCTGTTATCCGTTACCTGTTTCTCTTGGTGTCTTTCCATAAGAGCATACTCAGATAGGCTAAGGAGTGTGCACATCGACCACTATATGGCAGCAGTGTTTGTTATGTTTGTAACAGTGTTATACAAATCATGAGGTTATTTTGACACCTATTTCCCCTTAAATAAGATCTGTGTCCCCTGTGAGCATTACTGCAGGTGTTGTGCATATAATCGCCCTGCCAGATATACACAGCGTCTGTCACACATAATGAGACGGAGAAACAGACAAGCTCTGAAACTATCTGCACCTCATTGTTAGGAGGAGTAAATACAAAAGTTCTTTTATAGCATTATTTACATGACATCACACAAACAATTCATAACGTTCTTTTATAGCATTATTTACATGACATCACACAAACAATTCATAACGTTCTTTTATAGCATTATTTACATGACATCACACAAACAATTCATAACGTTCTTTTATAGCATTATTTACATGACATCACACAAACAATTCATAACGTTCTTTTATAGCATTATTTACATGACATCACACAAACAATTCATAACGTTCTTTTATAGCATTATTTACATGACATCACACAAACAATTCATAACGTTCTTTTATAGCATTATTTACATGACATCACACAAACAATTCATAACGTTCTTTTATAGCATTATTTACATGACATCACACAAACAATTCATAACGTTCTTTTATAGAATTATTTACATGACATCACACAAACAATTCATAACGTTTTTCTCTTTTGAACACACGCTGAAGAAATGATTATCTTTACTTAAAGGGACATTGTACTTAGGCAAGCAGCTATTAGGAGTTCATCGTATTCAGTGCAGCTGCAGGAACACCTGCTCTTTTTTCTTGTAATTTGAAGCTGGAGTGCAGAGGATTCAGAACATTAAACCTGCAACAAGCTATACAGCGATTGAGTGATCGGCTAATTTGTATCTGGCCACAGCAGAGAAGATAAGATAAACATACTCACCGGGGTTTTCATGTGGTATATCCCTGGGGTGCAAAACAATGGAAATTCATGTTGTTTTTGTTTAACTGATCCTGTCTATGTAAGAAACTGCACAGGGGTTAAACACATAAAGGTGCAGGCATTGCATATAGCAAGCAGGAAACCGCCAGCGATTGGTGGCCATATAACTTTAACCCTTTACACATTTTGCATGACCTAACAAATTATGTGACTCTTGCATTAGATTGCCCCTGTAATTTGCTTGTTGGCTTGTAAAGAGAATTGCAAGCAGTCTCTGGCAATCAGGAGGTTAAACATAATGTAATCATACAGCACATTAAGTCTGTGAGTTCTCAGACAGCAGAAGCACAAGGGGAGACGCTGCTGTGTGCTACAACCCCCCCTGTTTTATGCCTTTCTGTGCTCGTGTGTTTGACGTGCTTCGCAGGAGTGGCGAGCGGCCGCCTGAGACTGGGGATATATTGTTATGAGAGGAAGTTTCAAGTAGTTGCAGTGACTTGTGCACTTAGCTAGGAAGGAAATGGTTCACATCTGGCGGCTGCCCTGAACACTCTCACTATTCTCACCTCAGGCTGGGAGGGCGGCTGCCAGCGCAAGGCGCTTCCTCTAGCAAAACTAACTTTGTACAAATGCTGCTTTGTGCTCCGCTGTACCTTTTTTTAATTACAAATACATAATCACTTCATCTTGCTGCCTGCTGCAATGCAAGCTGTGTTTTTTCCTCTGATTCCCCAGCTGGTGAAATATTTATTATACAGCAATGGCTGCTGGGCTGGTCACAGTGCGCCCCCTCTAATGCTTTTTATCTGATTTCCTTCTCATTTGTTATCTTAATGTATTTGCAACACACCGCGTGCTCCCCTGATCTGGAACTGCCTCACCGCTGTGCGTATTTAGTTTTTGTGTCACATATATACACACACATTACTTTGTAACGACTTTTATTTATATTATGACGACGTTTATTATATACCTGTTTATCTTGAAGTGATATTAAACTGCTGAGTACAATTACAGTAGCCTGGTCACTGTTTCCTACTGTACCTACAGCTCTCTATAAAGCCGCGCTTTTTTATTGAGGCAATCACGTATAACAACGGTAATGATTTAGGAAACATCAATATATAGTAATGACATTACAACTTCTTTCAGAAACCTTGAAAATAGAGCTGCCACATGTATAGATAGATGTCTCTTGTTAAACCCTAAGAATTATATTAAAGGTGGATAGTAATCAGGACAACAGGAGGTGAGTTGGACATAGATACGTGAAGCTTCTGTTCCATTATTTATGAGTCCTCTAGGGCTAACACAATCACTTATGGACCTAAATGAGAGATGTTGTAGGAAGAGGAGCCCATATGTGATTTATAATCATTCTTAGACCTCAGAGGAAGTAGTATACATTCTGAGCTAGGGTAATAATATATATAAACAGCAATAAGTGGCAACATATGAAAGGGGTAATGTGGTATAGAGAGCTAAAAAAGAGGCCTCATTTTGATATATTGGTTATGGTTCCCAGTTGTATTTAGGGGTCACACTTGGACCAGAGAGGGTTAATGTAGAATGGTATGGGAAGTCTATAATTGTATAGACCACTATTGGGCCTTATTAATAAATATGGGTGGGGAGATCAGCAGGCAAGAGCCGCTCTGCATTATAGGAAGGTGGTTAGTAACTGTTATTTAATGTCAAAAAAGATAGATAGAGGATAATATAATTACAATATTATTGGAAAACTGAGATTTCTGGAATCGAAAGGAGAGAGACGGTGGTCATAACAGATCATCATCAGGCAGCCGGTGGTCATACATACATTTAGGGATCGAGATAGTCCTGCTCTTTATAAATCTTATCAGCCTATAATGTTAAGTTATGCAACATTAACAGGGAGAGGAGAGAAGAGGGAAATGGAGCTTAAAGATATAGAAAATGATGACAATGTTCCTCTTAGTTTAGAGCGATTACACATGAGCACTATATGAATCAATATAATGTCAGCTAGATGCAGATTAACAATGTTGTAGAGAGTTAGTATAACTAATACATGAGACTATGTAAAGTTAAGAAGCTATGGATAACAAGTGACATCTAATTTCCCTATGTCTTTGGTGGTTAACAGGAGGGATGCTATGAGTAGCACTGTAACGCCAATTGGGGATAGTATAATAAATGAGTTGTGCAGGGGCGCCTCAAGGGGACAATAATATTCCATACTAAGTAAGGGCATTGAGATAAAACGGCAACGTGACTCAGGGGGACCCTGAATCCCAATATTACAATATGTATTGGTATATCTGATATGTCTGGAGAAATTTACAGTGCTGAGGCATATATGGTATGGGGAAGGGAATGAGTGTCTATATAAGGTTAGTCCAGTCTTATAGGATTCCGTTACCATGGGAGCACTGGGTAATCTAAAACATTTTGTGGCGGGTAGTTTCCTTTAGGATTTGGGGACCTATAGGTGGTGTGATTGTGGGTTCAGAAAAATGTTAAGAAAACCTTCTGGGCATGCATAAGAGTATGGGGTACTATGGTTTAGGATGGAATCTCAAACGTGTAGAGGACACTATTATAGAAAAACCCAACTCTTCAGACCAGATACTAGCTGCTAATATGATGATAGCTAATGAGACACAGTTCGAAGGTATGGCAGGAATAAGATCTGGCCGTAGATACAGATATAAACTTCTACTGTAAAAAACACTACTTTCTAATCAAAATACATGAGCAACCCTAACATAGTATGATTAGTTAGAACATTAAACTAGAGTGAGAACTATATATGAATCCCTCAGCTGAAGGAAATAAAGAGAAAAATAAGAGAAGACGACAGTCTTCAGTATGAAATACAAGCCAGCATGGTGATTGATTCCTCATGTATTACCTGCAGAGGTTTGTAGGGGATATTTTAGTCAGATGAATTGTATACTGCATGTTATACCTGTAGGCAATGATGTGCAAATAGGAAAGTCAGCAAGGACTAATGTCACCAATTCTGGGAGAGGGGAGAAGGTATTTGCTGTGGGTAGAATTAAGACTACCTAATAGTGTGGCAGCTTAAAGGGGGTGTGATGTGTTTGTTTAGGTAGCAAAAGTATATTACTACTAAAGAACAGTCTATCAGATAGGATAAAAACCACCGTAATGCAAAATCTCTACAGGATGTATTAGAACACACTAGTTTATAGAATTCAAAGAGTCATTGGTGTAAAGGAGAGTCAGTCTTCATAACTAGATTCCTATCACATAAGTATGCTAATATAAGTTGTGGAATTTGCAAAACACCCCTGTGACAAATCGTCTGAGGGTGTCTTATAGAATAACAGCTTCCCTCTAGTCGCATCCCATGCAGGCAACACACTGTGGCTTCCGTAGCATAAGAGCAGCTAAAAAGTCATCAGGGTCTAAATATTCCTCAGCCTACACCGGTTCTCAGTGAGGGTCTGGAGTATGTATCCTGGAGGGGCTGTAGGGCCTGCCCCACGTTCCCCATAGCAGAGAAGATGACACAGCAGGATAAGATAACAGCGGTTCCATATCTGAGGGACCAGGGATATGGTACAGCAAAGAAAACTGCCCAACAGTCCGAGCTAACCACAACATTTGCATACCCGGTAAACATCTGCAGAGTCCCCGACTCTAGACCACGAGTTACTATGTAAGGTGCAGGTAAGTCTCTCTTGAATGCAGCATGGGTTTTCTCCCACTGTGTGATAGAGGCATCTAGGGTGAGACTGGTTCTGGAGTACATGTCTCCTCTACCTCCGTAACCTTTGAGAAGCTGACTTCCATATCATCTGCCGAGTAGACCTTTGCAGTAGTTTGAGGCTCTGTATTGCGTAACGCTAGCTCTCCATGTTCCGCCATTTTAGATGTGCAGCTGTCTCCTTCTCCACTGGCGATCCCCATGGTATGCGTGAGATCTCTGAAACAATTATCCACCTGCCGATCTAGTTCCATTAGCAGCTTATGTGCCAATAAGAGCAGGTCCCCCTCCATGAGAAAGTTAGATGTAGTAATGTGGTCTCAGTTTTGGTAGTCAAGTTAATACTGCGTTTACCCAGGCGGCCGGGGGGGGGTTTAGTATTGTAATCTGTAGGCTTTACTCTCCTGAGGCTGAATCAGATCTCTGGAAATCCGAGTGAGGTGTCCAGGTCACCCCACACAGCGGCTCTGGTATAGGAAGGATCTGGGGTAGAATAGATTGGATCTTCATATGTTTTTTAAAAAGTTTGTGTAGTGGAATTCAGAGAGCTTCATAAAGTGCGACTTATCATGGTCGCTGCATAGCCACGCCCCCCGCCGCGCTCTAATTTTAACGCATTACAGAAGCCGGTTGGTAAAGCTCTGCCCCTTTAGAGTGGGCACTGCCACTTTAGTACGTTCCTATTGGGACATTCTGTGACAGAAGCACATTCATGTTTCACTAATGTCACTGGCTTTTTGACAGTGGTAACTTGCACTCTGGGTTAACTTGCACAACTAAAAAAAAAAAAAAAAAAATTAAATTTTTTAACAGTTTAAAAGTTACATAAAAAACATGAATAATATAAATGAACATAATTAACAGCTCCTGTTTTGCATTGTGCATGGCTCACTAAAGAGTATGATTTGGCTTATCAAAAAGGCAACAATGTAATTGTGAGGGAGGACCCCTTCTGTCATAGGGTGCAAGAATACTTCAACTTCAAGATGGTGGCCCCCAGTGTAAAGATACAAATCTTCACTAACCAGCATTTGTTAAGGGTTAAAATAAGAGCTACAGGCAAAGCAGTAAAACATGTCCCTTTAATTTACTTGCACTGTATGCGTAATGACCGGTAGCCATATTCTCTCTCAAACTGTAGTAGACTATTCAGCATTAAGTGTATTTACAGACATGTGGCAAATACCATTCCCGCTATTTATACTCGAGTGTTACGACAAGGATCACACACCGTCCTGTTCATTACTCTAGGTGCATTTTTATTGCAGGAAAAGGATATGAGGTTACAATGTTTTATGCCTGGGCAGCCATATTGTTTGGAATTGCTATAAAGAGAAAAAAAGATTGGAGAAGCAGAAATATAGGTAACTTAAAATAGCTCTTACGCAGATGATATAAGATTTTTTACAGGTTTCACACAGAAGTTTTCTATGTAGCGATTGTTGTTAAATGTGCCTCCGTATGCATGTGATTGTTGTTAAATGTGCCTCCGTATGCATGTGATTGTTGTTAAATATGCCTCCATATGCATGTGATTGTTGTTAAATGTGCCTCCATATGCATGTGATTGTTGTTAAATGTGCCTCCGTATGCATGTGATTGTTGTTAAATGTGCCTCCATATGCATGTGATTGTTGTTAAATGTGCCTCCATATGCATGTGATTGTTGTTAAATGTGCCTCCGTATGCATGTGATTGTTGTTAAATGTGCCTCCGTATGCATGCGATTGTTGTTAAATGTGCCTCCATATGCATGTGATTGTTGTTAAATGTGCCTTCATATGCATGTGATTGTTGTTAAATGTGCCTTCATATGCATGTGATTGTTGTTAAATGTGCCTCCGTATGCATGTGATTGTTGTTAAATGTGCCTCCGTATGCATGTGATTGTTGTTAAATGTGCCTCCATATGCATGTGATTGTTGTTAAATGTGCCTCCATATGCATGCAATTGTTGTTAAATGTGTCTCCGTATGCATGTGATTGTTGTTAAATGTGCCTCCATATGCATGTGATTGTTGTTAAATGTGCCTCCGTATGCATGTGATTGTTGTTAAATGTGCCTCCGTATGCATGCGATTGTTGTTAAATGTGCCTCCATATGCATGTGATTGTTGTTAAATGTGCCTTCATATGCATGTGATTGTTGTTAAATGTGCCTTCATATGCATGTGATTGTTGTTAAATGTGCCTCCGTATGCATGTGATTGTTGTTAAATGTGCCTCCGTATGCATGTGATTGTTGTTAAATGTGCCTCCATATGCATGTGATTGTTGTTAAATGTGCCTCCATATGCATGCAATTGTTGTTAAATGTGTCTCCGTATGCATGTGATTGTTGTTAAATGTGCCTCCATATGCATGTGATTGTTGTTAAATGTGCCTCCGTATGCATGTGATTGTTGTTAAATGTGCCTCCATATGCATGTGATTGTTGTTAAATGTGCCTCCATATGCATGTGATTGTTGTTAAAAGTGCCTTCATATGCATGTGATTGTTGTTAAATGTGCCTCCGTATGCATGTGATTGTTGTTAAATGTGCCTCCGTATGCATGTGATTGTTGTTAAATGTGCCTCCTTATGCATGTGATTGTTGTTAAATGTGCCTCCATATGCATGCAATTGTTGTTAAATGTGTCTCCGTATGCATGTGATTGTTGTTAAATGTGCCTCCATATGCATGTGATTGTTGTTAAATGTGCCTCCGTATGCATGTGATTGTTGTTAAATGTGCCTCCATATGCATGTGATTGTTGTTAAATGTGCCTCCATATGCATGTGATTGTTGTTAAATGTGCCTTCATATGCATGTGATTGTTGTTAAATGTGCCTCCATATGCATGTGATTGTTGTTAAATGTGCCTCCGTATGCATGTGATTGTTGTTAAATGTGCCTCCATACGCATGTGATTGTTGTTAATTGTGCCTTCATATGCATGTGATTGTTGTTAAATGTGCCTCCGTATGCATGCGATTGCTGTTAAATGTGCCTCCATATGCATGTGATTGTTGTTAAATGTGCCTCCATATGCATGTGATTGTTGTTAAATGTGCCTTCATATGCATGTGATTGTTGTTAAATGTGTCTCCGTATGCATGCGATTGCTGTTAAATGTGCCTCCGTATGCATGTGATTGTTGTTAAATGTGCCTTCATATGCATGTGATTGTTGTTAAATGTGCCTCCATATGCATGTGATTGTTGTTAAATGTGCCTCCATATGCATGCGATTGTTGTTAAATGTGCCTCCATATGCATGTGATTGTTGTTAAATGTGCCTTCATATGCATGTGATTGTTGTTAAATGTGCCTCCATATGCATGTGATTGTTGTTAAATGTGCCTCCATATGCATGTGATTGTTGTTAAATGTGCCTCCATATGCATGTGATTGTTGTTAAATGTGCCTTCATATGCATGTGATTGTTGTTAAATGTGCCTCCATATGCATGTGATTGTTGTTAAATGTGCCTTCATATGCATGTGATTGTTGTTAAATGTGCCTTCATATGCATGTGATTGTTGTTAAATGTGCCTCCATATGCATGTGATTGTTGTTAAATGTGCCTTCATATGCATGTGATTGTTGTTAAATGTGCATCCATATGCATGTGATTGCTGTTTAATGTGCCTCCGTATGCATGTGATTGTTGTTAAATGTGCCTCCATATGCATGTGATTGTTGTTAAATGTGCCTCCATATACATGTGATTGTTGTTAAATGTGCCTTCACATGCATGTGATTGTTGTTAAATGTGTCTCTGTATGCATGTGATTGTTGTTAAATGTGCCTCCATATGCATGTGATTGTTGTTAAATGTGCCTCCATATACATGTGATTGTTGTTAAATGTGCCTCCATATGCATGTGATTGCTGTTTAATGTGCCTCCATATGCATGTGATTGTTGTTAAATGTGCCTCCATATGCATGTGATTGTTGTTAAATGTGCCTCCATATGCATGTGATTGTTGTTAAATGTGCCTTCATATGCATGTGATTGTTGTTTAATGTGCCTTCATATGCATGTGATTGTTGTTAAATGTGCCTTCATATGCATGTGATTGTTGTTAAATGTGCCTTCATATGCATGTGATTGTTGTTAAATGTGCCTTCATATGCATGTGATTGTTGTTTAATGTGCCTCCATATGCATGCGATGCCCACTGCACCGATTGGTTGCTTTTCATTTTAAACTTAGCGTCCAATCATTAGGCTTCTTTTTTCTGTGTAGTGTCCTGTGCTGAGCTTTTCCTTGTTTGCATTTAACAATTTGTGGTTATCATAAATGCTTTACCTCTACATAATAAGCTTAATGCCCCACCCCATACAAACTCTCTATAAAGCACATGTTTCTACCCCTGATTACTTTGCACCACGCTCTGGTAAACCACATTAAACCCTTTTTGTGTTTTCAATCTTTAGCATTTGTGTTTGCGTTCAAGCGGAAAAGATAGTGTTTCTTCTGTGTATGTCAGGTGTGAATCATTCTGCTGTAGTTACATGTTTGTATTTTAGCTAACGATTACTAAAATCCTCAAAGAACGAGAGATTCCTGCTGCCTTCAAACCTGACAAATGTTACATCACAACTCATCTGTCAAACAGAATTGTTTCTTTTTAAAGGACAACAAAGTCAAAATTAAACTTTCCGTATTTAGGGTAGACCCAGACGTTCATTAAAAATCAAAACCTTTCCAATTTCCTCCCATTACGCCAGTTAGAGACAATTATGTTGCAGGGTTAACTTGTGAAGTCTGCACTGTGCACTTCCCCATCTCAGTATTGGAAAACTCACATTTCTCAGAGTTAAATTACATATAACTCATGTTTCCCATAACTGTTTACTTTTTTATGCAAATATTGTGTTTTCTGGCATATATTTACATTTTGTTAGGAACAGATAATGACTTTAGATACAGTTGTACAGAAATTTAAACTTATTTCCAGATATGGTCCTTTCTAGTCCATACACTTTTTTGTAAAATAATTATAACTGTGCATCAGTGCTTAGAGGCAGATTAAACAGTTTCAGCCCAGCTCTTTTTTTTACTACTTTCTCTCTCTTATGCCACATTGATCTCTCTTTTTAAATGTCTATAATGATTCTCTGACACTACTTTTTTCCTTTATGCTTCCTCGGTTGTAATTCTGTCTCTTTCCAGCCGTCGCTCGACTCTTGTCCCACTTGCTAACTGTTTTTTTTTTTCTTCAGTCTATGTCTCCCTTTCACACACTCTGTCTCTCTCCCTCTGTCTGTCTCCTTATCCCCCTAAACTTTCTCTCCTTTTTCCTCTCTCCCTCTGTCTCCTTATCCCCCTAAACTCTCTCTCCTTTTTCTTCTCTGTCTCTTTATCCCCTACTCTCTTTTTCCCCTTTTCTCTTTCTCCGCCTTTTCTCTCTCTATCATTTTTCTTCCTCTCTCCCTCATTCTCCCTCTCCACCCCTTCTCTCCCTCCTCCTTTCTTTCACTGACATTCATGTGCCACAACAGTCACCTATTTCAGATTCTGCTTTCTCCTTCACCCCTTTTCCTGTCCTTTCCCCCCTGCTTTATGCTGTACATTTGCTTTCCCTGTCTACCACTTCACTTTTTCCCCATTACCATTATCCCACGCTTCCCTACAGTTGTATTGCATTAGAGAGGGTATGTAATGTATTACAGCCCCACAGCTCTCAGATGGAGGGGATTAAGTAATGTAACAACCAGAGAATAGGATCAATGATGAGACATGGTAGGAGGTCTAACGCGTTTTAGCTTTTGTGCTGTTTACACTTTTTGTTTGTTTCCTAGCCTTTGATATTTGTTTTTTTAATTGAAGCTTCACCCGATGCTCCAATAAAAACACAAGACCAATGGTAGAGACATTTATAAATAAAGTGGGGATTAACTAAGCATTGCTTACATTTATTTCTTTTAAAATGATAAACAATAGACTTCAGATGTAGCAGGGCACTCTCACAAGTTAGTGCTTATTTAGAGCAAATTATTTCTGGCACCTGATGAAGATCCTGGATTTTGCCCAAACATACAGACTGTGCAGTTTATTTGTGAGTATCCGTCTCTGAATAAGCCCATTGTTTGGGAAATACAAACACCTCAAGTAAACAAACAATGTGAAATAATATGTTCTTTAATTAAGGAACACTTTATGGTTTTTAAAGCTGTGTTCTGCATACATAAATAGCATGCACATCACAGTTAGTGCAAGGCTGCTCAGCAAGAGTAAATATAGGCCATCATCTTAGTTTCACTAACCCTAACCATCTGCCTATCTACTATTTGTCTAGTCCTGCTTTTCTAAAACTGTTATCCTAGTCCCACTTACACCAACAATCTAACTAGTCCTGTTTATCCAAAACCATCACTCTAGTTCAACTTGCCCTAAACATTGATTTAGTCCTTGACCAACCATGTGTCTAGTCCTGCTTGCCCCAAACCATCCCAGTAATACTTTCTTTTGTGAAAACATTGTTCTAATTCTTTTTCCTTCTTAATATGAGGAGAGTCCACGGCATCATTCCTTACTGTTGGGAAATACTGAACCTAGCCACCAGGAGGAGGCAAAGACACCTCAGCCAAAGGCATATATACTCCCCCTACTTCCCTTATATCCCAGTCATTCTTTGCCTTTCATCACAGGAGGTTGGCAGAGAAGTGTCAGGAGTAGATTCGGAGTAGTTCCTTATGAAGGGTATCTACCCTTCGAAATGGGACTGGAGTTTTAAGTAGTCTTGTCAGCCTCTCAGTAAGAGCATTGACAAATGTTAGAGTCTGTAGATGCAGGGAGAGTCTTTCTGCGAACCCATCCAGACCCGTATTAACAACTCCTAAGTAATCAGAGTTGACGAGTTTCACTGCCTGCTTCCATCACTCAAGTCTATGTCAGGAGCGATGCTACAAAACTGTCAAACTTGAGAGGCTGTGTTTCTGTTCCACGGCATAGATTCCGATAAGATCGTTTCATTTTTTATACACATATGATAACGAAGAAGACAGGAACACAGTGTGGCACCTTTTATCTGTTTGGAATCAAGGATTAATATCTCCGGAGGGGGATTACTGAACAGTGGGGATTAATCACATATTTATTATGATTATGCTGCGACATGTGTGAGATGTGGCTCAGGCAGATTTTGGAACGTACAGGTTTTACTTTCGTTTTTGGAAGCTGCACAGCCTGAAAGGCTTGGCGTGCATTTTTCCTTTAGCCGGGGCGGTCCTGCATTGCACACCATGGGACCGGGTGTGGTTACACTGATTTCCTCTTTCCTGACCGTGCAGTTTACCGCAGAAGAAGCGGTTTCTCTGTTTGGCCTGGGTCATAGGAGAGGGTATAAGGGTGCCATTTTATTTTATTATCTATAGTCTGCTTTATAGCAGACTATAGATAATAGTCCAGCCCCGAAATACCAGACAATACCTCTCTCAACGAGAGAAATGGCAAAACCCCAGACGTATGTTTCGGCCTATTGTGGACCTCGTCAATGAGGTGCAGCCATGTCCCTCTAGGCATACTGAACAACGGGTCCACGTCTGGATTCACATCACACTTAAGGAGACTTACCTAAGAGTCATAATTTGCATAAATAAAAAGAGAGAAGCGCTCAAGCATGGGAACGAACAATAGCATAGTAGCTTGTTCTATGGCGTGTTACCACCCAAGAAGCAGACTCTTTTTTTTCTTCGTTCCCATGGTTGATCGCTTCTCTCTTTTTATTTATGCAAATTATGACTCTTAGGGAATCCAGACGTGGACCCGTTGCTAAGTGTGCCTAGAGGGATGTCCTTACTCCAAAACACTGCTGGGCCACTGGCCACATTCCACTTACCTCCCTCTTCTGAAAGCTTCCAGAAAATGATGTGAGGTATGAACAGTATTTTTAATAAGAAAAAAATTCAAGAACAAGGGATTATTGTCTCAATCTGGTACCAGGTTCAGGAGTAATTTGCAGAAACACTTCTTCGTAGAGAGGTTGGTTTGTTCATAGAATAAACATCCATTAGAGGTGGTAATTGCAAACACTGTGAGGGACTTCAAGTATAATGCTATCCTACATACTAACTAATGCCTGGGATAAGCATAAGGCTATCCTACATACTAATTAATGACTGAGATTAGCATAAGACTATCCTACGTACTAATTAATGCCTGGGATAAGCATAAGGCTATCCTACATACTAATTATTACCTGGGATAAGCATAAGGCTATACTATGTACTTACAAATGCCTGGGATAAGCATAAGGCTATCCTACATACTGATTAATGCCTGGGATAAGCATAAGGCAATGATACATACTAACTAATGCCTGGTATAAGCATAAGGCTATCCTATGTACTAACTAATGCCTGGGATAGGTGTATAGCTATCCTGCGTACCAATTAATGCCTGGGATAAGGATAAGGCTATACTATGTACAAACTATTGCCTGGGATAAAGATATGGCTATCCTACATACTAATTAATGAATGGGATAAGCATAAGGCTATCCTACGTACTAATTAATGCCTGGTATAAGCATAAGGCTATCCTACATACTAATTAATTCCTGGGATAAGCATAAGGCTATCCTACATACTAATTAATGCCCGGGATAAGCATAAGACTACCCTATGTACTATGTAATGCCTTTGATAAGCATAAGTCAATACTACATACTAATTAATTCCTGGGATAAGCATAAGGCTATCCTACATACTAATTAATGCCTGGGATAAGCATAAGGCTATCCTACATACTAATTAATGCCTGTGATAAGCATTAGGCTATCCTACATACTAACTAATGCATGTGATAAGCATAAGGCTATCCTACATACTAATTATTGCCTGGGATTAGTATAAGAGTATCCTACATACTAATGAATGCCTGTGATAAGCATAAGGCAATGCTACATACTAATTAATGCCTGGGATAAGCTTTAGACTATCCTACATACTAATTAATGCCTGGGATACGTATAAGGCTTTCCTACATACTAATTAATGCCTGGGATAAGTATAAGGCTATCCTACATACTAATTAATGCATGTGATAAGCATAAGGCTATCCTACATACTAATTAATGCCTGGGATACGCATTAGGTTATCCTACATACTAATTAATGCCTGGGATAAGCATAAGGCTATCCTACATACTAATTAATGCCTGGGATAAGCATAAGGCATGCTACATACTAATTAATGCATGTGATAAGCATAAGGCATGCTACATACTAATTAATGCCTGGGATAAGCATAAGGCTATCCTACATACTAATTAATGCCTGGGATAAGCATAAGGCTATCCTATATACTAATTAATGCCTAGGATAAGCATAAGGCTATCATACATACTAACTAATGCCTGGGATTAGTATAAGACTATCCTACATACTAATTAATGCCTGGGATAAGCATAAGGCATGCTACATAATAACTAATACCTGGGATAAGCATAAGGCTATCCTACATACTAATTAATGCCTGTGATAAGCATAAGGCTATCCTACATACTAATTAATGCCTGGGATAAGCATAAGGCTATCCTACATACTAATTAATGCCTGGGATAAGCATAAGGCTACCCTACATACTAATTAATGCCTGGGATAAGCATAAGGCTATCCTACATACTAATTAATGCCTGGGATAAGCATAAGGCTATCCTACATACTAATTAATGCATGTGATAAGCATAAGGCATGCTACATACTAATTAATGCCTGGGATAAGCATAAGGCTATCCTACATACTAATTAATGCCTGGGATACGCATTAGGTTATCCTACATACTAATTAATGCCTGGGATAAGCATAAGGCTATCCTACATACTAATTAATGCCTGGGATAAGCATAAGGCATGCTACATACTAATTAATGCATGTGATAAGCATAAGGCATGCTACATACTAATTAATGCCTGGGATAAGCATAAGGCTATCCTACATACTAATTAATGCCTGGGAAAAGCATAAGGCTATCCTATATACTAATTAATGCCTGGGATAAGCATAAGGCTATCATACATACTAACTAATGCCTGGGATTAGTATAAGACTATCCTACATACTAATTAATGCCTGGGATAAGCATAAGGCATGCTACATAATAACTAATACCTGGGATAAGCATAAGGCATGCTACATACTAATTAATGCATGTGATAAGCATAAGGCATGCTACATACTAATTAATGCCTGTGATAAGCATAAGGCTATCCTACATACTAATTAATGCCTGGGATAAGCATAAGGCTATCCTACATACTAATTAATGCCTGGGATAAGCATAAGGCTACCCTACATACTAATTAATGCCTGGGATAAGCATAAGGCTATCCTACATACTAATTAATGCCTGGGATAAACATAAGGCTATCCTATATACTAATTAATACCTGGGATAAGAATAAGACTATCCTACATACTAATTAATGCCTGTGATAAGCATAAGGCTATCCTACATACTAATTAATGCCTGGGATAAGCATAAGGCTATCCTACATACTAATTAATGCCTGTGATAAGCATTAGGCAATGCTACATACTAATTAATGCCTGGCATAAGACTGCCCTATGTACTAATTAATGCCTGGCATAAGACTATCCTATATACTAATTAATGCTTGGGATTCGTATATATGGCTATCCTACTAACTAGATAAGGTTACACCATTAGGAACATTTTGGGCTGACTTGTTATGCCTATGGTTCTTATCTATCTACCAGTGATTGGTTAGCTCAAAGCACAAGCTTATTTACATGTGTGTGTGATTGGCCAAATCATATAAGACAAGGACCATGGATTCCACCATGATTTTCATAATATTTATCCCTGAGCTGCCATTGATTAGCAAAATGAGAGTGCTAGATAATTTTAAATCATTTGTGTTTACAAAGCTGTGCTTAACTGCATAATTATGCTATGCATTTAATGCCCCTTTAAGGCAAGGAAAATCAGGCACATTACAGGGCCCTGTTTCCTAGAGAGCTTACAACTAAAGAATATATTGAGGATTTAATATTCTCTTTAAACTTGTTATTTTGTAAAATATTTTAGGACGATGAGCGCAATTACAGAGCTCTCTATAGATACATGTAAAGCACATGCATTCCGTGTGTTCAGCTTTTAATGAGAAGAAGTCAGTGTGCTTTCTATAAAGTGCTAGATTTTGGCACAGACGTCTCATATCTAGCAGATTTTTTCCTCAGGGTCTGACGTTTCTGGTTCAGACATCGTGTGATGATGAGGGACCTTGCGAGGCCTGCAGAGAGGCCTCTGTGAAGTTAGTAGTGGTCGAACCCATCTGATCTCTGCGCAGCAGATGTTGACAATTAGCTAGGAACAGAGTGCGCTCTGTGGCTGCACGTGGGCAGACTGAGGCTTGAGGCGGTAACTGCTTCCTGTCAGCGTGGCTGGGCTGCAGAGCCACAGAACTTCACAAACACACTTATGTGACTGCACCTCAAAGTGCTGGAATTAAAGGGACATGGAACCCATATTTTTTCTTTCATGATTTAGCATGTGATTGTAAACAACTTTCCAACTTACTCCTGTGATCTAATTTGCTTCATTCTCTTGCAAATCTAAATAGGCTCAGTAGCTGCTGATTGGTGACTGCACATAGCAGCCTTGTGTGATTGGCTCACCCATATGCATTACCATTTCTTCCTAAAAGGATATCTAAAAAATGATGCAAATTACAGGTGAAACTCAAAAAATTTGAATATCGTGCAAAAGTTAATTTATTTCACTAATGCAACTTAAAAGGTGAAACTAATATATGAGATAGACTCATTACATGCAAAGCAAGATAGTTCAAGCTTTGATTTGACATAATTGTGACGATTATGGCTTACAGCTCATGAAAACCCCAAATCCACAATCTCAGAAAATTAGAATATTACATGCAATCAATAAAACAAGGATTGTACATAGAACAATAATCCGACCACTGAAAAGTATAAGCCTGCATACTGTATGTACTCAGTACTTGGTTTGGGCCCCTTTTGCAGCAATTACTGCCTAAGTGCGGCGTGGCATGGAAGCCATCAGCCTGTGGCACTGCTGAGGTGTTATGGAAGACCAGGATGCTTCAATAGCGGCCTTCAGCTCTTCTGCATTGTTCGGTCTCATGTCTCTCATCTTTCCCTTGGCAATGCCCCATAGATTCTCTATGGGGTTCAGGTCAGGCGAGTTTGCTGGCCAATCAAGCACAGTAATCCCACGGTCATTGAACCAGGTTTTGGTGCTTTTGGCAGTGTGGGCAGGTGCCAAGTCCTGCTGGAAAATGAAGTCAGCATCCCCATAGAGCTCGTCTGCGGAAGGAAGCATGAAGTGCTCCAAAATCTCCTGGTAGACGGCTGCATTGACCCTGGACTTAATGAAGCACAGTGGACCAACACCAGCAGATGACATGGCTCCCCAAATCAACACAGACTGTGGAAACTTCACACTGGACTTCAAGCATCTTGCAGTGTGTGCCTCTCCATTCTTCCTCCATACTCTGGGTTCTTGGTTTCCAAATGAGATGCAAAATTTGCTTTCATCAGAAAAGAGGGCTTTGGACCACTGAGCAACAGACCAGGTCTGTTTTTCTTTAGCCCAGGTAAGACGCTTCTGACGTTGTTTGTTGTTCAGGAGTGGCTTGACAAGAGGAATACGACATTTGAAGCCCATGTCCAGGATCAGTCTGTGTGTGGTAGCTCTTGATGCACTGACTCCAGCCTCAGTCCACTCCTTGTGAAAGTCCCCAACACTTTTGAATGGCCTTTTCCTGACAATCCTCTCCAGGCTGCGGTCATCCCTGCTGCTTGTGCACCTTTTTCTTCCACACTTTTCCCTTCCACATAACTTTCTATTAATGTGCTTTGATACATCACTTTGGGAACATCCAACTTCTTTTGGAATTACCTTTTGAGGCTTTCCCTCCTTATGGAGGGTGTCAATGATGGTTTTCTGCACAACTGTCAGGTCAGCAGTCTTTCCTATGATTGTGATTCCTACTGAACCAGACTGAGAGACCATTTAAAGGTTCAGGAACCCTTTGCAGGTGTTATGGCTTAATTAGCTGATTAGAATGGGACACTTTGAGCCTAGAATATTGCACCTTTTCACAATATTCTAATTTTCTGAGATTGTGGATTTGGGGTTTTCATGAGCTGTAAGCCATAATCATCACAATTATGACAAATCACGGCTTGAACTATCTTGCTTTGCATGTAATGAGTCCATCTCATATATTAGTTTCACCTTTTAAGTTGCATTAGTGAAATAAATGAACTTTTGCAAAATATTCTAATTTTTCGAGTTTCACCTGTAGATAATAAAAGTAAATTGGAATATTGTTTAAAATTATATTCTCTGTCTGAATCACAAAAGAAAATATTTGGGTTTCATGTCCCTTTAAAGCTCTCAGAGCCTAAGAGACTCCGTGCTGCTGGAGCGTGTGGTCCTGGGGAAATATACCATAATCAGCCTGAGCCTGCAGGAATACAAAGCAGATATGGGCTTCAGCAACATAACAATATAAATATTATGCATGCACAAGACAGCAGAGGTGCCCAATGTATAGACTTCCCACTGCAGAGCATTGCAGCCCTTGTTGCCAGTAAAAAGGACACTAAACCTCTTGAAATTGTAATATAAAATGTTTATACATTTATACAACTTTACAGTATTTCTTCTTTATTTATTGCGCCAATTTTTCTGCAATTTCTCTCTGAACATTGTAGGTTTCAGAAGCCTAAACCTGCTACATATCTGTACCAATTGGCACCAGCAGAGGTGATAAGATACTGCAAACCGAATCCAAAATGACTATAGATTGCTGTACCTATTCCACTAACAGCTATTGAAAAACAGCTGCAGCAAACGTGTTAATCCATTGAAAAATGTTAACATTTACCTAGCATGTTGTCACTGAACATGCAGTGCTGCGCTATTGTAGTCATCTGCACACATGCCTATAAAGATTCACCACCCTTATTCTAGGCAGGGAACCACAATTGCCAGTAGTATGTCAGACAATAAAGTTTATTTTTAAAGCACAAGAAGTGGTTTCTAGGGAACGAAAGTGAATGAATGTTTCCCACTACCTTTGCACCTGGTCTTACGATTTTCATATCATCTGTGTTTTAATGTCACATACTAAGGATGCAGACAGGGAGTGCCGTGTCCCAGCCTGCAGCTCCTGAGGTCTCACCTCACCTCACACTCCTTTACAAGTGTCGCTGGTTTACTTTCATTTTCCACCACATCGCTGTCGCAGCCACTTGACTTTCTGTTATTGCTGCGCCCCTCGAGTGCTTCGTCATTCACTTGTTTAGCTCTTAAAAACAATAGTGTCAACCGTCTGCTACATAACTGTATATAGTTAGGGTTACCATATTGCCGCTTTAAAAAGGAACACACATGAAAAATACAGTATGTCAGATGTGTCCCTTTTTAAAGCGGCAATATGGTAACCCTATATATAGTTATGTTTGTGCACTGATACACTGTGGGAGATGATGCAGCCACACCTCGTGCAGCAGTGTGCGGACGTGAAACACAACAATCTTCTTTCATGGTTCAGATAGAACATACAATTTTAAACCACTTTCCAATTGGGATAGCCAATTACAAGAGGCATGTATGTGCAACCACCAATCAGGAAATAGCTTTCAATAGTGCATTGCTGCTCCTTTTTCAACAAAGGAAACTAAGAGAACAATGCAAATCAGATAATAAAAGTAATTTGGAAAGTTGCTTAAAGGGATACAAAACCCCCAAATTCTCAATTTTCTTCATTCTCTTGGTATCTTTTGTTGAAGTGTAGGGATGTATGTTTGAGCTTGTTCACATGTATGTAGCACTATATGACAGCAGTTTAGCAAGAAAGTTATCCATTTGTAAGAGTACTCGATGGTCTGTTCTGTCTGAATCACAAAAGAACATTTTTTGGTTTCATATCCCTTTAAAATGACATGCTATATCTGAATAATAAACGTTTCACTTTAAAGGGACGTTAGTCTAATCTGAAATGCACATAAGTGAGTTTTGTATAGACGAATATATTGCAGGACACTTGTTTTGTATTTGCATGGGCGCATACGGAGCCATTCTTCTGCATTACATTGTAAATGATACACAACGAGGTTTAACTAACCCTTAATCTAAAAAAAAAAATGATTCATTATGTACAGTAAAAACTTTGCAATAAACAATGTATTACTTATTTTATTCAGTTTTTTTTTTAAATTGTACCTCGGTCTGTTTCCTAGAGAGGATGCAGTTCATGCAAGATATAAGACCCTGCAACATTCTACACAGTGACTGCTTGACAGCAAATGATATAAAGCTTCCCAAGTGATGTGACCCTGTGCTGCAAATACAATACACATTTTACTAACAAAATTATGTACAAAGTAATACAATTCTTAAGGAACCATTTATTTTATTGTGGACTATTTAATTGCTGATATACAATTTGCATCCTAAGAAAATGATGTTGCAGTAAATATATTTTTCAGCGACCTGTCACAAAATAATTATATTTTGCCGGGCAGTTTATTTTTTTACCTTAAAAAGAATTGAAATAAAACGTTCTGCTATACACAGGATGCCCTGCACATATTTCTGCTTTTACAAATTACTTCATGGTATTAAAATCCTGCCTTCCTGAAATCCCCTTTGCATTAACCCCCTGCGTCCCCTGAGTCCTGTGTGTTTAGTGCATTATGGGTGGTCTCTGTAGTGCTGTCCAAATAAGTAAGTAACCCCCAGGCCAGATGTGACCACCTGACACAGACCGTCCAGCAACAGGTCACTCTTTAAATTGTCATGGTCAGCAAATCTGACGTTCACTGACTTTCAACTGTGTAATTGTAGATTAACTCATTATAAGCAATTAGCAGATACCACCGCAGAAGCCTGGAGACAATTCAGCTCGGAGTCTCTGAAGTATCAAAGCTGTTGTGAGCTGGTTACATAAAAGTCTGTGGGGATGGGTGAGCGATTATTTTGTGGCCACTTTTACCAACAAGTGGTGACAGTTACGTTATTTCTTAAATGTGCACTCTTAGTTTGCAAGTGTAGGGTTTTTTTTAACCCTAAAGCAGCAAGTAAATGTAGTTCTGTTTGATATTCAAAAGGTTAAGGCGAACACACTATATTTATGTATATGAACACATGGAAACAGTTTATTTACACGCACATCTGTACATATGATAGTCTTATTTACACGTACATATGATAGTCTTATTTACACGTACATCTGTACATATGATAGTCTTATTTACACGTACATCTGTACATATGATAGACTTATTTACACGTACAGCTGTACATATGATAGTCTTATTTACACGTACAGCTGTACATGTGATAGTTTTATTTACACGTACATATGATAGTCTTATTTACAAGTACATCTGTACATGTGATAGTTTTATTTACACGTACATATGATAGTCTTATTTACAAGTACATCTGTACATGTGATAGTTTTATTTACACGTACATCTGTACATATGATAGTCTTATTTACACGTACATATGATAGTCTTATTTACACGCACATCTGTACATGTGAGTTTTATTTACACGCACATCTGTACAGGCGATACTTATTTACATGTACATCTTTACATATGATAGTCTTATTTACACGTACATCTGTACATATGATACTTATTTACACGTACATCTGTACATATGATAGTCTTATTTACACGTACATCTGTACATATGATAGACTTATTTACACGTACATCTGTACATATGATAGTCTTATTTACACGTACATCTGTACATGTGAGTTTTATTTACACGCACATCTGTACAGGCGATACTTATTTACATGTACATCTTTACATATGATAGTCTTATTTACACGTACATCTGTACATATGATACTTATTTACACGTACATCTGTACATATGATAGTCTTATTTACACGTACATCTGTACATATGATAGACTTATTTACACGTACATCTGTACATATGATAGTCTTATTTACACGTACATCTGTACATATGATAGTCTTATTTACACGTACATCTGTACATATGATATACTTATTTACACGTACATCTGTACATATGATAGTCTTATTTACACGTACATCTGTACATATGATAGACTTATTTACACGCACATCTGTACACATGATAGTCTTATTTACACGTACATCTGTACATATGATAGACTTATTTACACGCAAATCTGTACAGGTGATAGTCTTATTTACACGTACATCTGTACATGTGATAGTCTTATTTACACGTACATCTGTAAAGGTGATAGTCTTATTTACACGCACATCTGTACAGGTGATAGTCTTATTTACACGCACATCTGTACAGGTGATAGTCTTATTTACACGCACATCTGTACAGGTGATAGTCTTATTTACACGCACATCTGTACAGGTGATAGTCTTATTTACACGCAAATCTGTACAGGTGATAGACTTATTTACACGCACATCTGTATAGGTGATAGACTTATTTACACGCACATCTGTACAGGTGATAGTCTTATTTACACGTACATATAATAGTCTTATTTACACTCGCACTGCACATTTGGACCAAAGTGTCCCGCAAGTTATGACTGCTCCTGTTTCTGCTGCTGCACCTATGCCTACCAGGAGCATGTCCAGTTCTGCACCTCTACCTCAGCGATATGGAGGCGATCCTATTCAGTGCAGAGGGTTTTTGAACCAGGTGGGCATTTACTTTGAGATGTTACCTCAGGCGTTTCCCTCTGACAGAGCTAAGGTGAGATTTCTCATCTCGTTACTCTCTTGCCTGGGCTAATCGCTTGTGGGAGACTAATAAACCTGTGATTTCAAATTACCCTGAATTTGTGGCCTCCTTTCGAAGGGTATTTGATGTTCCGGCTCGCTCCTCCTCTGCTGCTAAACGACTCATGTCCATTCAGCAAGGTACAAGATCTGTTGCTCAGTATGCCATTGAGTTCCGTACGCTTGCCGCAGAGGTAGGTTGGAACAATGAAGCCCTTGTTGCCGCCTTCTTTCATGGGCTCTCTGGTGCAATTAAAGACAAAGTTGCTGCCAGAGATTTACCAGATGATCTTGAGGCATTGGTGTCTTTTTTGATCCTAATTGACATCAGACTCAGAGAGAAGCCCTCTTTCAAGGAGCGCTTGTGGAAGCCTCCTGTTCCGTTGTCTCCTACGTGTTCGTTCCCACCCATGCCTCCCTCTCCTCCCATGCCTCCTGGTCCAGAGTCACCAGGTACTGCTGAGCCGATGCAGTTGGGATTCACGCGTCTCTTCGCGGCGGAGAGGGCCTTTAGGAGGAGGGAGGGGCTCTGCCTCTATTGTGGGTTACAGGGCCACCTTTTGAAGTCTTGTCCTACACGGCCGGGAAACGCTCAGACCTAAGGTCCTGTCGGGGGCAGACCTTGGGTGGTTTATCCTCGTCCCCTGAACCGCTTAAGGAGAAACCTTTGGTCACAGTTGTCCTTTCCTGGGAGGACTCCTCCATAGTCACTCAGGCTCTTGTTGACTCCGGTGCTGCGGGCTATTTCATTGACAGTGCTTTTGTATCAAAGCACTCCATTCCTGTTTTGCCTCGGTCCGTTCCGCTTGCTATTGAAGCCATTGATGGCAGGCCACTTCAACCCGCACTCGTTACTCACGAAACTGCTATGTTGTCCATGGCCGTTGGGGCTCTCCATTTTGAAACCCTCCAGTTCCAGGTGATAAACTCTCTGCATTTTCCGGTTGTTCTGGGTTATCCATGGCTCCAAAAGCACAATCCCAGTCTCGACTGGCGCAGGTCCGAAATTTTGTCGTGGTCCCCGCAATGTATTTCCACTTGTCTTCGGAAACCAGTTAAAGTCTTGTGCACTTCTTTGGTATCTCAATTGCCAGAGGAGTACCGAGAGTTACTAAACGTTTTTGACAAGGTGCATGCCGGTACGTTGCCTCCTCACCGGTCTTACGATTGTGCCATAGACCTGCAACCCGGAGCCATTTCTCCTCGGGGCCGGGTGTACCCTCTGTCTGTTGCAGAGAATTGTGCTATGGAGGAGTATGTTGCCGATGCTCTGTCGCGGGGGATCATCCGCAAATCCTGCTCTCCTGCAGGGGCTGTCTTCTTCTTTGTGAACTAAAAGGGTGGCGAGTTAAGACCATGCATCGATTATAGGGGTCTTAATCGTCTTACCATTAAGAATGCTTACCCTATTCCGCTCATTACGGAACTCTTTGACCGCCTCAAGGGAGCTACGGTCTTTACTAAACTTGATTTGAGAGGAGCATACAATCTCGTTAGGATTAGGCAGGGCCACGAATGGAAAACAGCATTTAACACCAGGAGCGGGCATTATGAGTATCTTGTAATGCCCTTTGGCCTATGTAATGCTCCTGCTGTTTTTCAGGAATTTATTAATGATGTCCTACGAGATATGTTGCAACAGTGTGTTCTGGTGTACTTAGACAACATCCTCATACACTCACCCACACTTGAGGCTCATCATTCTGATGTTACACGGGTTCTTCAGAGACTACGTGAGAACGGCCTGTTTTGTAAACTCGAGAAATGTGATTTCTATAAGACTCAAGTAACCTTCCTAGGTTATGTTATCTCCGTTGCAGGGTTCTCCATGGATCCTGACAAGTTATCTGCAGTTCTGCAGTGGCCTCGCCCAGTTGGTCTTCGGTCTATTCAACGTTTTTTGGGGTTCGTCAATTACTATAGAAAGTTTATTAAAAACTTTTCTTCCTTGGTCAAACCTATCACAGACATGACCCGTAAAGAGAATGATCCACTCCATTGGTCACCTACTGCCATTAAGACCTTTGATAGTCTTAAGACTGGCTTTGCTGCCGCTCCAGTTCTGGCTCATTCTAACCCTGTCCTGCCTTTCGTTGTTGAGGTCGATGCGCCTGAGACTGGAGTAGGTGCCCTCTTGTCTCAACGTCCTACGCCTGATGGTTCCTTGCATCCGTGTGGTTTCTTCTCTAAGAAATTGTCTCCAGCGGAGTGCAATTATGAAATTGGCGACAGGGAATTACTGGCCATAATTTTGGCACTCAAGGAATGGAGGCATCTTCTCGAGGGTACTAGCGTGCCAGTGCTCATTCTTACTGACCACAAGAATTTAACTTATCTATCTGAAGCAAAACATTTGTTGCCCCGACAGGCCAGATGGGCGCTATTTTTGTCTCGGTTTAATTATGTGGTCTCCTACCTGCCTGGTAGTAAGAATGTTAGGGCTGATGCCTTCCCTCGCCAATTTTCGCCTCTGTCCAAGGAGGAGTCTGTACCTACTCCTGTTATACCTCCTGACCATATTTTGGCTACCATACGTACTAATTTGACTTCTCCCTTGGGGGAGGAGATTCTGGCTGCACAAACCAATGCACCTCCTAAGAAACCTAGTGGTAAGTGTTTTGTTCCTGAGAATCTTCGAACTAAACTTTTGCACACTTACCACTATCCTAAAGCCGCAGGTCACCCAGGCAAGAACCAAATGTTTTGATCTGTTACTCGACAATTCTGGATGCCAGGGCTTCGTTCTGATGTTGCTGCGTATGTTGCCTCCTGCTCAGTTTGTGCACCGAACGTCTTCCTGTGGGTCTTTTTCAACCTATTGCTAATGGTTAGCATCCTTGGACACATCTTTCCATGGACTTCATTGCTGAGCTCCCTGTTTCCCATGGCAATACCGTTATCCTTATGGTGGTTGACCGTTTTTCTAAAATGTCACATTGCATTCCCTTGATTAAGCTGCCTACCGCTCAGGAGCTTGCTTCAATTTTTGCCCGGGAGGTCTTCCGTTTACATGGGTTACCCAAGGAGATAGTGTCGGACCGGGGTAGCCAGTTTGTCTCCAGATTTTGGCGTTACTTTTGTGCTCAAATGGGGATCCAGCTTTCCTTCTCCTCAGCATATCAACCTCAATCTAATGGGGCTTCGGAACAGTCTAATCAAGCTCTGGAACAGTTCCTCCGTTGCTATGTCTCAGATCACCACAATGATTGGTCTGAACTGTTAGCTTGGGCAGAGATTGCTCGTAATAGTGCTTCGTTCATGGCGAATTATGGGTTTCAACCATCCTTGTTGCCCGATTCATTCATGTCTCAGGGTATTCTGGCTTTGGAGGAGTATCTCCGGCAACTCCGTTCCACGTGGGTGCAGATTCAGGATTGCAGCACCAAAAGTTCCAGGCTGATCGTAGGCGTCTTCCCGCACCTTTTTACCAGGTTGGTGAGAGAGTTTGGCTATCCTCCCGCAACTTGAACCTTCATGTGCCTTTCAATAAATTGGCTCCCCGTTATGTTGGTCCTTTTCGAATACTTCAACGGGTTAATCCTGTGGCCTACGCTCTTAACCTTCCTCCTGCTATGCGCATCTCCAATGTTTTTCATGTCTCCCTCTTGAAACCATTGGCTTGTAATCAGTTTACCACTGTGTTGCCTCGTCTCCATCCTATCTTTGTTGACAACCATGAGGAGTATGAGGTCAGCAGCATTATTAACTCTCGTATGTCCAGGGGCTTTGTACAGTATTTGGTTCACTGGAGAGGCTACGGTCCGAAGGAGCGTTCTTGGGTTCCCTCCTCTGATGTTCATGCTCCCGCCCTCCTCCGTGCCTTCAATGCCCATTTCCCCAATAAGCCTTTTGTCCTCCCGTGGGGGACGGGTCGTTGAGGGGAGGGTACTGTCAGGGTTTTTCCCTGTTTTGTTTGCCATGTGCTGCTGGTAGCCATTTTACTCACCTCTCTTCCTGACTATGGTGCATTGTGGGGGATGCTGCTCATTTCCTGCACTTCCTTTTATGGCCAGACTGGTGTGCATCATCCATGTGAGACAGGATGCAGTCTCAGAATTGTGATGTCATCACTTATTATTTAAAGGGCCTCTGTTCAGTATGCTTTGCCTTTGCATTGTCTCAGACCTGTTTGTGAGAGTTCCAGTGTATTACCTGGCTGCCTGACGTCCTTCCTGGTTCCTGATCCCTGGCTTGTTCCTGACTCTGCTGTTTTCCATGTTCCTGATTCCGGCTCGTCTAACTATTCGCTTTGGCTCCTGACTCGGCTCGTCTGACTATTGGCTTGTTATTTGACTTGTGGACTTTTTATTATTTTTTGCTATTAATAAAGGTGTGATTATTTTTGCACTTCTCGTCTCAGTCTGATTCCTGGCACCCTGACAGCCCCGAGACACAGCACTATCTTAGTTTGCTGTATATCTCTCAAAGTGCTAATTTTTACTCTTCTTTAACAGTATATCCTATGATCCTTTGTCTCTCTCAGTTGGAATAGACTCAAATAAATATAAGAGGTAAGCAAAAAGGATACTCACAATATCCAAAGGCAAATGATAAAATGATAATGCCTAGAAAAGCTAGCTGAGCGCACTGTGCACTGATGTGGGCTGCTTCTTCCAGTACCAATTATGGGACTGCTTCTTCCAGTACCGATTATGGGACTCAACGATCTAGAAATAAACACATAGAAAAAGGGTGCCTGCTAGTGCAGGTAAACAAAGCAACCACGACCCAATGCAATCCCAATAGTAGAAGGGGTACTCACACTTTGAAAAGCACCTAACGGTGCTAATATCGCCTACTGGACTATTGTAGTGACCCAGCTCACTAATCTTCCAGCATACTGATGATCTCTTTTTATGTATCCTCTCTTGGAAAACATATATCCTCCTTTGGGTTCCAGTACCACTTGTATGATGATGATGCCCAAAAGCTATCTTCCCTCTCCTGATATGTCGCCCTTTTTACTTTGCCAGATTACCAACTGTCTCTCTGCAATTTCCTCCTGGATTTTTTCACACTACCTGCACTACCTGTCTAAAACTGATGTGCTTCTTATTCCCCCTTCTTCGAGACATCCTACACCTGACATTTCTCTGATAGTTGGAGGATTATTTCTCAAAACCTCACCCCAGGTCCGCTGTCTTGGGGTCACACTTGACTCAAAACTCACATTCAACCCACATATACAAGCACTTACCAAATCCTGCCATGCACACCTACGCAACATTTCAAGAATTAGCCCTTTCCTTACTCAAAAAAAAACTACAAAAATACTAATTCATTCCCTCATTTTGTCACTTATTGACTACTGCAAAATGGCCTTCCGAAACAGCTGCTCCGCTCTGCCGGTTTCTACACGGGTTCCCCATACACTCCAGAGTACAATTCAAAGTATTAACCCTAACCTATAAAGCACTCAACAACATCACTCCCAACTATATTTTCTCTCCAAATATTCCCCAACCCATCCTCTTCGATCAACCTCTGACCTATGTCTCTCCACTCCTATTATCTCTACGTCCCACTCCTGTCTCCATGACTTCTCACGTGCTGCTGCTGTCTTCCGGAACTCGCTACCTCGCTCCATAAGACTGTCTCCTACCTTGTATAGCTTCAGACGCTCCTTGTAAACACGCCTATTCAGAGAGGCTTACCATCTCGCTTCTGTTTTTCAGCCCAACCAATATAAATCATGAACTGCCTTGACTCACTGCTGCAACTACAATCCATGTGACAAGCTAACCCAGACCATATGTCTCTGCACCCTCAACTGTAGACTGTAAGCTTTCCGTCGCAGGGCCCTCTTCCTCTTGTACTAGACTTGTTTAGTCTGTTGTGTTTTTGTATCTTATCACAAATCTTTGTATACCCCTATCACTGTACCCAGCGCTGTGGAATTTTGCGGCCCTATAAAAGTAAATGATAATAATAATAACCCCTTTATGATATTAAACCAATGGGTATAGCAAGCAAAACTGTAACACATTTTCATATTTATGTCCCTTTAAATAGCAGGAGGGAGTTCACTGTCAGCGCTAAGAATACTTATGGTCAGGAGTATATCTGCTTCCACTTATTAGGCACATGTTATTTTGATAACATCGATATGCTTTATTTAATAAATAGGTGCAGGAATTGATCCATCTTTGGATTTTACCCCCTACACATTTGTCCTTATAAAATGCAGATGTTTTCAGCCTTTGAAAGAATGTTTTGTACATCTGTAAAAAAACAAACACGATCGTTGGTTTTGCAGTAATACAGCGATTCTTTACTAGCGGTCTGCTATAGGAACAGTTTATTTTAATTACAGCTATACTTGTACCAGCTGTTTATTATTTTTTCAGCTGTTTATCAGAGGAACCACAGAAGTATAAATTGCACTAATAATCTCTGCAGATTACAGCGTTTGGTATATTACACACTAATCTAATTTCAGTTTCATTCTGCTGCATAGAGTTTATTGTAACGGATCCGGCGGTTGGGAAAGACTTTAATGTATAAAACATTTATTCTGCTCTCATGAGCGAAATGAGAAATACTTTTGTTTATTGACAGTAAATAAGTTACAGATGTGGTTTTTCGAGGGATTCTCAGGGCTCCTTAATTGTTTTCACTATGTGCCATGGAGCTAACATTTATTTGGCAGATGGTTCCTGGCACTTTCTGCTGTTGTGTTTAGGATAGTTTTCCCCTCACTTGCAAAGGTTTTATACCGTTAAACAGGGACCTAGATTTAATACCATTCATTTGTAAAAACATATTACTCTCATATTACGTGACACAACTTCGCCTCTCAAAAATGGTGTAATTTGTAGTTGTTCGTACCTGTGTCTCATCATAACCGTGAGTAGCAAGGTCAGCTTGTTTAAATGGATCTGCATCTATCTCACAGCTGAAACAGTATTAGATTGTGATGTAAAATGTTTAAAGGGACAATGAACCCACAGGTTTTCTTTCATAATTCAGATAGAGCATGACATTTTAAGCAACTTTCTAATTTACTCCTATTATCAATTTTTCTTCGTTCTCTTGCTATCTTTATTTTAAAAACAGGAATGTAAATCTTAACAGCCAGCCCATTTTAGGTTCAGCACCATGAATAGCGCTTGCTTACATTTACCCACCAATAAGCAAGCATAACCCAGGTTCTCAACCAAAAATGGGCCTGCTCCTATGCATCACATTCCTGCTTTTTAAATAAAGATAGCAAGAGAACGAAGAAAAATTGATAATAGGAGTAAATTAGAAAGTTGCTTAAAATTGCATGTTCTATCTGAATCATGAAAGAAAAAATTTGGGTTTAGTGCCCCTTTAATTATCTGTGCTTAAAAAAATGTGGCCATATATCTTTATTAATTATGTCCCCTTTTCCTATTATTTAACTCTAAAAATTGTTGGTTTTCTAAATTCCACTGAGTTTCTATAAAGTAATGGGCACTACCATGTTTTAAGTTTTCCCATTATCTCAGTCTCCTGCTGAAAACAATTAGGGACAGATATCCAGGCAATAAAAAAGGCTGCCTAAACAAGGCTGTGTGGAACATTAGATTATCTAACAGGGGTTTAGCCTTGTTTTCACAAACTCTAGTTTTTATCTGATTTATATATGACATTAGCACGCAACTTTATGATAAGATCTTTGTTAAGCATATTTACCAGAAACCGGTTATCATAGCAGACATTGCTCTAGCTCAACCTATAGTTTCACATATGTGCGTGTTTCTTAAAATGTGTTTATTTATATATATATATATATATATATTTAGGCACCCCTGACAATTTCCATGATTTTAATTTATAAATAATTGGGTTTTTGGATCAACAATTTCATTTTGATCTATCAAATAACTGAAGGACACAGTAATATTTCAGTAGTGAAATGAGGTTTATTGGATTAACAGACAATGTGCAATATGCATCGAAACACAATTAGACAGGTGCATACATTTGGGCACCCTTGTCATTTTGTTGATTGGAATACCTGTAACTACCTAGCACTGATTAATTGGAACGCACATTTGGTTTGGTGAGCCCATCAAGCCTTGAACTTCATAGACAGGTGCATCCAATCATGAGAAAAGGTATTTAAGGTGGCCAATTGCAAGTTGTTCTCTTCGACTCTCCTCTGAAGAGTGGCAACATGGGGGCCTCAAAACAACTATCAAATGACCTGAAAACAAAGATTGTTCAACATTATGGTTTGGGGGAAGGCTACAAAAAGCTATCGCAGAGATTTAAGCAGTCGGTGTACACTGTGAGGAACATAGTGAGGCATAGTTCTTGTTAAGGCCAGAAGTGGCAGGCCAAGTAAAATATCGGAGAGGCAAAGGATGGTGAGAATGGTCAAAAACAGCTCACAGACCACCTCCAAAGACGTACAACATCATCTTACTGCAGATGGTGTCACTGTGCATTGTTCAACAATTCAGCACACTTTGCACAAGGAGAAGCTATATGGGAGAGTGATGCGGAAGAAGCCTTTTCTGCACACACGACACAAACAGAGTCACTTGAGGTATGCAAGCGCACATTTGGACAAGCCAGATTCATTTTGGAAGAAGGTGCTGTGGACTGATTAAACAAAGATTGAGTTATTTGGTCATAACAAGGGGCGTTATGCATGGCGGCAAAAGAACACAGCGTGGGGGTGTGTCTGGGCCAGGTCTGAAGATGGCCGCTTATTTGGGAGCTCTGCAAAACAAATTCATATTTTGCCTGTAATTTCGATATTGTGGTTTGTAAAGTAGCGGTTGATGAACTGATTTTGTGTATATCACTTTTTTGACGTTCTTGAGAGTTCCCAGACCGGACAGCTGAGACCTTTCAACGGCTTCCCCGTGAGGGAGATCTTGGCACCCCCCCCCGGGGACACCGGGTTAACAACAGCATGGAGGGTAACCTATTGCAGCAGGTAAAAGCCCTATTGGAAGAATATGAGAAGCGGATATGTGACAGGTTTGACCGGCTTCTGGTAATTTCTGAAGCACAGTGCAACGTAACAGAAACTACCGGGCTCATTATGGCGGGGGAGATTGGGCCTAGCTTCAACTCACATAACAGCCCCGCGCAACTGCAGGGTAGTCGCATCACCATTGGGATTACTCTCTCACGGACCCTAGTGCCTAAGCTATTGGAGCCAAATGCGGAGAAGCAACAAGGAAACGTACGGAGTCTACAGTGCGCGGCTCACTGCATTGAGGATGAACTCCTCATCACATCTAACCTTCAAGTTAGAGCCCGAACTGCCGTGAGGGTCCTTACTACTGCCATAATGCATGCTGGTCCATCTTGCACGGAGCCACTACAAATCACCACTGAGCTGATCCCTATGCAGGTCTGTAACCCTTCTATACCCAGTGAGGTTGTATCGGGGAGGACAACTGACTCCTTCCAGTACAACTATACCCCAGCTTGGATACCGGAGAAAATTCATCCGATTTATCTGAAGTACTGTTCCTGTGGCAAGTTAGTCTGTAAAATCAGACGGGCAGGAGTGGGCTAGTCTGCGGTCTTTGCTCAGGGTATCAGAGCATATTGTGGCTCAACTTTGACTGTTTTTGCTGCACATATATACTGACTCACACAAAAGGAACTAACTTTATCTTTAATATGATTTGCTTTCTGCCTGACATTCTGTGTTTTCCAACGTTATACACGGGACAGACTACACGGGACAGACTTCACGGCCATTATGACTACTGTGTGTGTTTCTTCTCCTTAAAATTGTGTTCAGAGACCATACATGTACAGCGCTGCTGTGCATGTGTTCCTTAGACAAATAATATGTGTTATAGCCAGTCCATGTTTCTTGAGGTCCATGCAATTGAACGCATAGATCGTATTTACCCTCTGAATATTCATGTATTTGCAATATATGTATTGTTAGTATTATGCTGTTAGATATTGGGAAACCTCATTAATGTATAGGTCTAGGACCACGTGGCATTATATAAATCTGATGTGCAACTCTGTTGTGACCATGTCATGGACCTTACCAAGCTACCGTAGGAGACCTTGAATCTCTTAACTGCGCACAGTACTGGCTATTGCTACTATAATGTTGGAAAGGGCAAAAGATATTTATGTAATACATTTAAAGCAGACATTTAGATTAACTAGCTGAAGAAGCTTGCAGTATATCAGCCCTAATTCATCTACTCAAATTTTTCTTAAAGATTGCGAACACCTGCAGTTTCAGTCCCAGTCTGGTAGTGTCCCAGTAATTTATTCTCTACATTTCCCCTCCATTCTTTTTTTTTTTTCTGGCAGAGTTACGCAGTCTCTGCCCTGTCCAAAGAGTCTTAGCTGCACTTTGGGCCCTAAAAACAATAATATTGTTGTGTTTAGATGCGCAGTCTCCTTTACATCTAACCTGTTTGTTGATGCACTCCTAGATTGGTTCATCTTTAGCTTGAAGATAGTTAAAATTAAGTTTGTTTATTGCTTTTTCTAAAGTGAATTGGATTGATACTGATACTACTTACGCCCTCGTCTGACCAATGCAAGGTTTGGACCTACTTCTAGGTTGGTATAACTCTAAAGGCGTGATAGTTACCTGTGTACCTATATATTATTTATATTGCATATATGTCATTATCTTATATTGCATAATGTTCAACTTTTTTGATATACGTCTATTGATGCCCATACAGGTTTAGTATGAGTCTGTAGTTTATTTTATGTTTTCTCTCTAACTCTATATATGAACCTACTGTATTAATGATGTGTCCTCATTTATATCCTAGTTTTCAGATCCCTTAGATGGATCTTTGTACCATGGACGCTATGCAGATAAAGTAATTAAATGAGACATAATGATGAGGGGTATTGTTCGAATTCAACAAGACAACACAGTATATTCTCTTAACTAAGGTATAGAATTATGTAACTAATGTCCCCTGCATTTTGGTATTTGTGATATTGCCCTTCAATTTGTTAATGTTTGTAACTGTTTTGATTGCCTCAATAAAAACACTTTAAAAAAAAAAAAAAAAAAAGAACACAGCGTTCCAAGACAAACACTTGCTACCCACAGTAAAATTTGGTGGATGTTCCATCATGCTGTGGGACTGTGTGGCCAGTGCCGGTACTGGGAATCTTGTTAAAGTTGAGGATTGCATGGATTCCACTCAATATCAGCAGATACTTGAGAATAATGTTGAGGAATCAGTCACAAAGTTGAAGTTACGCCGGGGCTGGATATTTCAACAAGACGACCCAAAACACTGCTCAAAATCTACTCTGGCATTTATGCAGAGGAACAAGTACAATGTTCTGGAATGGCCATCCCAGTCCCCAGACCTGAATTTCATTGAAAATCTGTCGGGTGATTTGAAGTGGGCTGTCCATGCTCGGCAACCATCAAACCTAACTGAACTGGAGATGTTTTGCAAGGAGGAATGCTCCAAAATACCTTCATCCAGAATCCAGACACTCATTACAGGCTATAGGAAGCGTCTAGAGGCTGTTATTTCTGCTAAAGGAGGCTCTACTAAATATTGATGCAAAATTTCTGTTGGGGTATCCAAATTTATGCACCTGTCTAATTTCGTTTTGATGCATATTGCACATTTTCTGTTAATCCAATAAACCTAATTTCACTACTGAAATATTACCATGTCCTTCAGTTATTTGATAGATCAAAATTAAATTGTTAATCCAAACACCCAATTATTTATACATGAAAATCATGGAAATTGTTAGGGGGCCTAAACTTTTGCATACAACTGTATTTATATGTATATATATATGTGTGTGTGTGTGTATATATATATAGCAAAAGAGAGAGATTTGTGTAAGCGCTGAAATAACCAGAAAGCTGAAAAATATATAAATCTCCAAGAAAAGGCAAAGGAATCTGATGTGGGTTCGTGGGGGAGTTTAAAACTTGCTGGAAATCACTATAATCTGAAGAATAGACTGAACCTTTAGTCACTGATATAAAGGAAGTCTATGAGATAAAGAGAGTGTACAAAATTGGAGGGTTTAGACAGCGCTCTCCAGGGGTGATGGTATGCCGAAAGGCCAGAGGAGTTTAGAAAGTAGTTATTAGGAGACAAAAAAGACAAAACAACATCGTAGTGTAATATTGTTACCACCATGTTAAAAAATGTGTGAGATTAATTATGCTCACCTGGTTAAACCTCATCAGTAAGAGGTATATAGTGAGATCGGATGAAACATATAATACCCACTGTGGTAAAGGTGTATCAACTTTAAATCCAAGTGAGAATAAGTATGGTAATGCTTAAAACAGAGTTCAAAAACCACTTTATTTCCTCTTATTAAAAGCAACAGATGCTTAAAATGTCCTGTAAAAGTCCAGTTGGACAGAATTCTTGTATTAAAAGACAATTCAGCTTCCACAATAAATGATCAGGAGTACATAGTTCAAATTGTTACAAACGAGACGAAGCAGTAATCCTGTTAATATACTGTTCAGATATGTATACTTATCTGCATATGCAGAGTCCTGTGCTGCTATGTCTCTTGCAGCTCTATGTCTCTTGTCGTTCCGTTATGGAGCAATGAAGAAAACAGCTCCGGTAGTAGGTCTCTGAGTTCCAAGACGCGAGACCGGATGTGACGTCACACGCTGTGTAGCTCCGCCCTATAGGCATGATGAAAGTATTTTTAAACAAGATTTAAAAAAAAATCCTTACTAATGTCAGTTTCCTTTTATTTACCTGTCCCATGTATCATGTGACAGCCATCAGCTAATCACAGATTCCTATATTTTTATACTGTTTTCTCAGTAGTTGCTAAAGTAAGCACTTAGAAAGACTGTGCACAATTGTATAATAGGAGTACATTAGAAGGTGTTTTATTAACATTGCATCTGAATACAATGTCATAAAAATGCAAATACACTGGGTTAACAGGAAGTAACAGCCATTGTATTAATTCTAACAACATCTGTCATTACAGTCTTCAATATGAATATTTTTGGGATAAATAGTTCTGTAACTTTGTGTATCAGGGTAAACAGCCTGACAGTATTACAGATATTTATTTGTGGTCGCCATCACCCAATATTAGCCTTAATTCCATGCATGACGCCCCTATCTGTGTGCTGTGACACTGTGATTGTTTTGAGAGTGGTAAACAAGCCTTGTGACCTAGTGTGAGTTCAGGGGAAATGCGCAACGAAACGCGTGAGCAGATTTACTTCACACTTCCCCCTTAGCCCAATGGGAAGTGCTTTCACAGCTGGTCACTAAATAGGGAACTAGAAGCCATCTCTGTGGTTTGTTAATGGACTGATGTGACAATAAAAAGTCCCCTCAGATGATGGGTTACTAATTTAGAAGTTCATAAAGAGTTCCTATAAATATCTATGGCCTGAGGCAAAATGCAGATTTTACATTGCCGCTCTCTGTAATACCGTGATCATAACAGGTTTTAAGGGAAATGGAACTCAAAATGTAACTCCACATTAAAAAATGTGCTAAACACTTGTTCATTTTGCTTGTTTTTTACATAACCCTATATGTTAAAGGACAGTAAATAAAATAATTAAAGGGACACTAAACCCAATTTTTTCTTTAATGATTCAGATAGAGCAGCAATTTTAAGCAACTTTCCAATTTACTCATATTATCAATTTTCTTCGTTCTCTTGCTATCTTTATTTGAAAAGCAGGAATATAAAGCATAGGAACTGACCCATTATTGGTTCAGCACCTGGGTAGCGCTTGCTGATTGGTGGCTAATTTTATCCAAATCTATTATTCAAATCCCAACTCTGCTAATGTATATGTTTGTAAGTCTCGCGCTCCTTGCGTATTAGTATGCACTGTGCATGCGCAGGGTTCCTGGATGACATCAGCATTAGTGTGAAGCTCCAGTGCCCGGCTCATGCATACAATAGCCAAAGCAGTTATTTCCGCTTCTCTCAAATCAGTTTATTCGTAATTTATATACCAACCTAGGAAATTACTGTCAGTTAACAACCAGGAACATTAAAAGTGTGACCTGATCAAATATATCTGGCCAGTTTAGACCCAATACTTATTCTTTATTACTTATTGTTACATACCAGACAAGCACCTAGCAATGGATTTCCCATCTATAAGCTTGCAAGAAGTACACAAAACGAAATAATCATTGTTTGTTAGCAGTTGAAAATGGTTGCCAAGCTTGTCCCATTAGCTGTTTTCTTGTATGACAGTTTAGCAGCGCACGTTAAATATTGTACAGTTAGCTATTTCAAACTGCACATGCTCAAATCAACTTATTTAGACTCGATCGTTATTGGAGAAACTTGACCAAAATATACACGCAATAGGTAGGTGGAGCTTGGCATTAATATTTGGCTCCTAACAAACGATGAATCTTTAATGTTCCATGTACTTACAAGTTTATAGATGTGGTAGCAGTTGCAGGATGCTGCCCTGTAACAATAAGTAATACAAATGATGTATTGGGTCTAGAGTGTCCCATTACATTATGAATAAACGGATCACGTGCGTTGTGTATATGTGTAGAAGTCATTTTGCACATCACACTAGAATGGCTGGGGATGGGATTGTCTAAATATTTGCTCTGCCCTAAGCAACCCAGCATCACCTCTCAGACACGCTGGTGCAATTTCTAAATGTCATTTTTATTGTTCACACAATCGTTTATTTGTAATACTGACCCTTCATGTCTGCACAATATCCCTTTAAGGACTATAAAACAGATACACGTCCCATTGTTCTGCACATCTCCTGTGACATTTTGTCACCATAATGCCACAACCATTGACATTAGGAATGAGGAAGTGTTGTGTATGATCCTAGCTCAATAGTCCGATGTTGCATAAACTTCACAGAAATCCTGAAAATAACCCTTGTTTTTAAGTAGCTTTGTAGCTTTTTTTTTCTAGAAAATGTGTGTGTTTAGCCAAGGCGCCTGTCCTAATGGAGGAAAAGGTACTTCTAGTAAAAAAGTTTATTCAATGCATATAAACATCTATTAACAAATTCATGGATCCATGCTAAAAATACAGAAAATATTACAATAAGGAATTGATGCAATACTGGATATACAATAAAATGTGCAATAAAAATACAGTAGAAGATATATAATAAAAAACTAGAATTGTCCTTGGGATATAAGGCCTCAACTCAAGATCTTTCACTTAGTTGGGTAAATATTTGTGACTCCAATGGTGGTGACCTCTTATTCCAATGAGTGACAAACAATAAAAATATATGTGATTTACACTATCCAAAGTGTCCAATAAGAATTGTATCCAAAAAAATGCAAAAAAAATATATGTATCAAAAAATAAAAAAATAAAAAATGTATGTTTAACCTTGAAGTGGTAAGTGCAGAAAGCCAAAAACACAAAAACTATATAAAAGAAAAATAGATGTCCTGTAAAATATGTAGTGACCAAACGTAAACTTGAAAGAGTGTTTCTTAAGTAGCTCCTGAAGTGAATACGTTAGTGTCCTATTTAAAAAAGCATGATTTGTTCTCACAAATAAATATCACAGTGACCTTTAAGGTTGAAGGTAACATAAAAAGTTCCCAATATCAAATGTCGATAATCCTCCTGTGAAAGAAAGATATAATAGTGTAGATAGTTTGGAATAGATTAAAACAATAAAACAAGGCTTACCAGTGCTAGGGTCTACGCGTTTCGGCCCGTAATAGGCCTTTATCAAGACATGCTTTTGTTGCTTTTGTTACTTACGAATACTTTTGTAGCATAATGCTGCCACCTATACATTATTGTAGCCTATATATTGTCGTTGATTTGACTATTTGTTTTGAGTGTGATATACATGATTTATGTGCCATCCGCAAACTTTATTTAGAGCTCAATATCATCACACATAGATACATATATTGTCGACACAGATGTCGATTCTATTTCATCCACTACTGAATGTATGTATTTGCTTTGAAACTCATCTGCTTTTAACAATTTTATTGTAATAAATTTATATATATATACTGAAAGTGTTTTTTTTACATCTTAATAACAGGAGTATATAGTATACTGGTTGTCCACATGCACATATTATAAGTTTTTATATTTATATCTATTATTTATTTTATATATTTTTATCAGATTATTACTGGGAATCAGCAATTCAGATTGCGCCACCTTATATATCACAATCTGAGAGATTTATGGTCAACCTA
>NC_069499.1:1583132052-1583162052 GCF_027579735.1 Bombina bombina
CCTACTTGCCCTCACAAATTACACCATTAATGACCCCACAGATTAGACTATCAGTGTCCCCACAAATCACACCTACCTACTTACACAAATTACATCATCAGTGACCCCACAGATTAGACTATCTGTTACCCCTAGATTAAACCTACCTACCCACACAAATTACACCATCAGTGACCCCACAGATTAGACTATCTGTGACCCCAGATCACACCTACCTGCTCACACAAATTACACCATCAGTGACCCCACAGATTAGACTATCTGTGACACCCAGATCACACCTACCTGCCCACATAAATTGCACCATCAGTGACCCTACAGATTAGACTATCTGTTACCCCCAGACCACACCTACCTGCTCACACAAATTACACCATTAATGGTCCCACAGATTAGACTATCTGTGACCCCCAGATCACACCTACCTGCCCACACAAATTACACCATTAATGGCCCCACAGTTTAGACTATTTTTGACCCCAGATCACACCAACCTGCCCACACAAATTACACCATTAGTGACCCCACAGATTAGACTATCTGTGACCCCAGATCACACCTACCTACCCACACAAATTACACCATTAATGACCCCACAGATTAGACTATCTGTGACCCCAGATCACACCTACCTACCCACACAAATTGCACCATCAGTGACCCCACAGATTAGACTATCTGTTGCCCCCAGATCACACCTGCCTGCCCACACAAATTACAACATCAGTGACCCCACAGATTAGACTATATGTGACCCCCAGATCACACCTACCTGCCCACACAAATTCCACTATCAGTGACCCCCACAGATTAGACTATCTGTGTCCCCCAGATCACACCTACCTGCCCACACAATTTACACCTTTAGTGACCCCACAAATTAGACTATCTGTGATCCCAGATCACACCTACCTGCCCACACAAATTACACTATCAGTGACCCCCAGGTAAGAGTTGTATCTTCCTTCAGATTAGACCATCCATTACTCTCAGATCAGACCTTTATTTCCCCACAAATTATACCAGCTCTGACTCCCAGATAACACCTACCTGCCCCCAGAGATTACATCATCAGTGACCCCCAGATAAGAGCCGCCCCTCAGTTCAGATTAGAACATCCATGGCCCTCAGATAAGAACGAAATACCCTCACAAAATTACACCATGGGGCATATTTATCAAGCTCCATATGGAGCTTGATGCCCCGTGTTTCCGGCGAGTCTAAGGACCGCTGCTCCATAACTTGTCCGCCTGCTCTGAGGCGGCAGACAGAAATCAACCAGATCGAATATGATTGGGTTGATTGACACCCCCTGCTTGCGGCCGCAAATCTGCAGGGGGCGGCATTGCACTAGCAGTTTACAAGAACTGCTGATGCAATGATAAACGTTGTCGGCATTTATCGATGTACGGCGGACATGATCCGCAATATCGTATCATGTCCGCTTGCACCATATTAAATAGGCCCCCATAAGTGTTTTGGTAGTTTTCTATTTTAAAAAAAAAATTATTTGTTTCCCCAATTATTTTAAGCTTCCATAAAGTAATGCTATATATTATAATCATGTCACCACATTCCTCTGGGCATTTAAATAAATATTTGGGCTGACAATTGCATTTAGCTTTTAAAACATTCCCTGGAACATTAGAGGGATTATTCACTACAAAAAAGGGTGCAAGATCTCACATGGTCCCATCAGATTATGTGTCTTTCATTATTATTTGATCTGAGGTGATAAAAGCTGTATGATATCCATCAAGAAACCCTAGTTCCCTCTTCTGAAGTTTAAAAATAAAAATAAATAAAACTACTATAAATATTTCCCTTTAAGGCAACATTTCCACTCAGGGCCAGTGTTTTAGTTAGTCAAGAAAGCTGGCAATGAAGACCTACAGGTTATACACATCAGGCTGAAGAAGACCACCCAAAGTTGTATGGCAGCCTTGCTCATGGCTATAAACAGGACAGGCTTTTCATAGAATTGAAAAATTGTAGGCAGAGATTTAGTTTTCAGCTCTCACATTCCTAATGACGAACAGCAAAAAAGAAATTTAAACGAAGTCCGCAAAACAGCCTTATCCTGATGGAAAATCAGAAAAGTAGACTCACAAGAGAGAGCAGACAATTCATAAACTCTTCTAGCTGAAGAGATAGCCAAAAGGAACAACACTTTCCAAGAAAGTAGATTAATATCCAAAGAAGGTATAGGCTCAAAAGGTGGAGCCTGCAAAGCTTTCAAAACCAAATTAAGACTCCAAGGAGGAGAGATTGATTTAATAACAGGCTTGATACGAACCAAAACCTGAACAAAACAGTGAATATCAGGAAACTTAGCAATCTTTCTATGAAATAAAACAGAAAGAACAGAGATTTGTCCCTTCAAAGTACTTGCAGACAAACCTTTATCCAAACCATCCCGGAGAAACTGTAAAATTCTAGGAATTCTAAAAGAATACCAAGAGAATTTGAGAAGAACACCATGAAATATAGGTTTTCCAAACCCAATAATGTTCTTTGAAACAGACTTACGAGCCTGTAGAATAGTTTTGTTCACTGAGTCATAGAAACCTCTATGACTAAGCACTAAGCGTTCAATTTCCATACCTTCAAATTTAGAAATTTGAGATCCTGATGGAAAAACGGCCCTTGAGACAGAAGGTCTGGTCTTAAAGGAAGTGGCCAAGGTTGGCAACTTGACATCCGGACAAGATCCGCAAACCAAAATCTGTGAGGCCATGCTGGTGCTATCAGAAACACATGCGATTGTTCCATTATGATCTTGGAGATCACCCTTGGAAGAAGAACTAGAGGCGGAAAGATGTAAGCAGGTTGCTATGGCCAAGGAACTGCTAATGCATCTACCATCTCCGCCTGAGGATCCCTGGACCTGGAAAGATACCTGGGAAGTTTCTTGTTTAGATGGGACGCCATGAGATCTATTTCTGGAAGACCCCACATCTGTACAATCTGACAAAATACATCTAGATGGAGAGACCACTCCCCTGGGTGTAAAGTCTGACGGCTGAGATAATCTATTTGTCTACACCCGGGATATGTATTGCAGAAATTAGACAGGAGTTGAATTCTGCCCAAGAAAATATTCAAGATACTACTTTCATCGCTAAAGGACTGCGAGTCCCACCCTGATGATTGACATATGCCACAATTGTGATATTGTATGTCTGAAAACGAATAAATGATTCTCTCTAGTCGAGGCCAAAACTGAAGAGCCCTGAAAACAGCACAGAGTTCTAAAATATTGATTGGTAACCTCGCCTCTTGAGGATTCCAAACCCCTTGTGCTGTCAGAGACCCCCAGACAGCTCCCCAACCTGTGAGACTGTTGAAATCACAGTCCAGAAAGGACGAACAAAGGAGGCCCCTTGAACAATAAGGTAATGGTTTAACCACCAAGTCAGAGAGAGTTGAGTGTTGGGATTTAAGAATATCAATTGTGATATCCGAGTATAATCCCTGCACCATTGATTCAGCATGCAAAGCTGCAGAGGTCTCATATGAAAACGAGCAAAGGGGATCGCGTCCGATGCTGCAGTCATGAGACCTAAAACTTCCATGCACATAGCCACTGAAGGGAATGATCGAGACTGAAGGTTTCGACAGGCAGGAACCAATTTCATTTGTCTCTTGTCTGTTAAAGACAGAGTCATGGACACTGAATCTATCTAGCAACCTAAAAAGGTGACCCTTGTCTGAGGAATCAAGAAACTCTTTGGAAAATTGATCCTCCAACCATGTCTTTGAAGAATTAACACAAGTTGATTCATGTGAGATTCTGCTAAATGCAAAGATTGAGCCAGTACCAAGATATCGTCCAAATAAGGAAACACCGCAATACCCTGCTCTCTGATTACAGATAGAAGGGCACCTAGAACCTTGGAAAAGATTCTTGGAGCTGTCCCTAGGCCAATTGGAAGAGCGACAAATTGGTAATGCTTGTCTAGAACAGATAATCTCAGAAACAGTTAGTGATCTGGATGAATCGGAATGTGAAGATATGCATCCTTTAAGTCTATTGTGGACATATAATGACCTTGCTGAACAAAAGGCAGAATAGTCCTTATAGTCACAATTTTGAAAGTTGGCACCCTTACAAAGCTATTAAAAAATTTCAGATCCAGAACTGGTCTGAATAAATTTTCCTTTTTCGTGACAATGAATAGATTTGAATAAAAACCCAAACCCTGTTCCAAAAGTGGAACTGGTAAAATTACCCCTGAAAGCTCCAGATCTTCAGAAAGGCCTGAGCTTTCACAGGATTTGTTGGAATGTGAGAGAGAAAAAACTTTCTCACAGGAGGTCTTATTCTGAAACCTATTTGATACCCTTGAGAGACAATATTCTGAATCCAATGATTCTGAATGGAACCTGCCCAAACGTTTTGAAATAATTTCAATCTGCCCCCCCACCAGTAGAACTGGATTGAGGGCCGCACCTTCATGGAGTTTTTGGGGCTGGTTTTGGTTTCTTAAAACGCTTGGATTTATACCAACTCGAAGATGGCTTCCAATTGGAGCCAGAGTCTTTAGGGGAATGAGTGGTTTTCTGTTCTCTATTCTGATGAAAGGAACAAAACCGATTAGAAGCTCTAGCTTTACCCTTAGATTTTTTATCCTGGGGCAAAAAAACTCCCCTCCAGTAATAGTGGAAATAATAGAATCCAACTGAGAACCAAACAAATTATTACCTTGGAATGATAGTAACCTAGATTTAGATACCATGTCAGAATTCCATGACTTGAGCCATAAAGCTCTTCTAGCTAAAATAGCCAAATACATATTTTTAACATCAATCTTAATGATATCAAAAATAGCATCACAGAGAAAATGATTAGCATATTGAAGCAAACGAACAATGCTAGACAAATCAAAATCTTTTTCCCGTTGTGCTAAGCTATCCAACCAAAATGTTGATGCAGCCACAACATCAGCCATAGAAATGGAAGGCCTGAGAATATAGCCAGAATGTAAATAAGCTTTCCTAAGATAAGATTCAATTTTCCTATCTAAAGGATCCTTAAAGGATCCTTCCATAGGAATAGTAGTACGGTTGGCAAGAGTAGAAATAGCCCCATCAACCTTAGGGACTTTTTCCCAAAACTCTAAATTAGCCACTGACAAAGGGTACAACCTTTTAAGCCTAGAAGAAGGAACAAAAGAAGTACCAGGCTTAGACCATTCCTTAGCAATCACATCAGAAAACAGGAAAAACCTCAGGAGTAATCACAGGAGGTTTATAAACAGAATTTAAATGTTTACTGAATTTATTATCAAGAGGACCAGACTCCTCAATATCCAAAGTAATCAATACTTCTTTCAACAAAGAACGGATATACTCAATCTTAAAAAGATAAGTTGATTTATCAATGTCAATGTCTGAAGCAGGATCTTCTGAGTCAGAGAAATCCTCATCAGAAGTGGATATATCCGTATGTTGTCGGTCATTACAAAATTTATCAGTATCATGAGAAGTTTTAAAAGACCTTTTACGTTTATTAGAAGGCGGAATAGCAGACATAGACTTCTGTATCGCATCAGCAATATAATTTTTCATATCAACAGGGATATCATGTACATTAGATATTGAAGGAACAACAGATACTGTACTAGTAGAAACATTTTCTGCATGCAAAAGCTTATCATGACAACTGTTACATACTACAGCCGGAGATATAATCTCAGCTATCTTACAACAGATACACTTAGCTTTGGTAGAACTGTGTTCAGACAGCAGGGTTCCTACAGCAGCTTCTGAGACAGGATCAGATTGTGACATCTTGCAAAATGTAAAAGAAAAAAAATAACATTTAACAACAAAATATCTTGTTTCCTCATATAGCAGTTTCAGGAATGGGAAAAATGCAAATGCTAATATAGGCAAAAAAGCAAATAGCATAGCCCTCTGAGCATAAAGAAGGCAAATAGCATATAGGAAGTGTGGTAAAATAAAACAAAACATTTTTGGCGCCAAGTATGACGCACGACGCAAAAGGAAGTATAATATTTTGTGGCACCAACAAACATCCGGAAATGACACAACTCGCATCATAACAGACACAACTTCGCGCCAAACAACCCGGTGTCAACTAAGACGCAGGAAATTACGTAAAAAAATTCTCGCGCCAAGAATGACACAATAAATAACAGCATTTTGCGCTCTCGCAAGCCTAAATTTGCCCGCAAATTTTAAAGAAACAAGTCAAATTGGAAAAAGACTAAACCCCAGGTAAGAAAATATTAAAAAAATAACTTCCTAAAACATGATTCCCATACTCAAACTGCTAGACTGCAAAGGGAAATATACATAGACCTGACTCATGGCAAATAAAAGTAAACACATATATTTAGAACTTTATATAAATACATAAAGCACCAACCATATCTGAGAGTGTCTTAAATAATGATACATACTTACCGAAAGACACCCATCCACATATAGCAGATAGCCAAACCAGTACTGAAAACTATCAGCAGAGGTAATGGTATAAGAGTATATCGTTGATCTGAAAAGGGAGGTAGGAGATGAATCCCTACAACCGATAACAGAGAACCCTTGAAAAGATTTCCCGCTAGAGAAACGATAAAAATCAATAGGCGATACTCTCTTCACATCCCTCTGACAAACACTGTACTCTGAGAGGAATTGGGCTTCAGAATGCTTAGAAGCGCATATCATAGAAGAAATCAAACATCAAGCTCAAACTTACTTCACCACCTCCATAGGAGGCAAAGTTTGTAAAACTGAATTGTGGGTGTGGTGAGGGGTGTATTTATAGGCATTTTGAGGTTTGGGAAAATTTGCCCCTCCTGGTAGGATTGGGTTTCCCATACATCTGCAATCTGGATTTCGCCCCCTTCACTCAACAGAGACAGAAATTGTTAAGGTTTCCAACAACCTACTTACAGCAAGATCCAAAGGTCACTTCTCTCTACTTTAGAGCTGCAACAACTAATCGTCATAATCGATAATAATCGATTATGAAAATAGTTGTCAGCGAATCTCATAATCGATTAGTTGGTTTGCAATTAGTTGGTCTGTGTACAACACCAGCGCTTCACTCCAATGAACTCCTGCACATGGTATTGTGTTTTATGGTTATGTCCTTAGCCTAAAGGATATCTACAGACGTATACTTTTCACTTTTTCAGGACAGTATAAGTTTACAACTACCCCTGGCTTATGTGCAACCCAGATATAAAATAGTCATCATTTGAATTGTTTATATTAAATCAGGTGATTTGGAACTATGCTTTTCACCTATCCCTTAGATTAATGGGAGTTATTTAAATTGATGTGCACTATTATCTGTGTTACGGTTACCCTTAGTCTCGCTGAGAGATGGACCGCTTAGTAGCCTGGATCCCTATTGCTAAAGAGGGGAGAAGCTGCTTTCCATAGTATTCTATATGAGTCTCGCAAATATAGAATAATCTCCCTTAGCTGCAGTACAGCTAGGATACCCTTCTGCCCACAAAAACGAGTCAACGCTGCGATTGAGGGTCAAAACAAGAACTCAGGACTGGGATGCCCAGCCTGCTTTTTATTAAGGTTACATGCACACAGGGCACTCCCAGGGGGAGAGGGGGGGAAGCACAAAATCCCCCATCACACATTTAGATAGAGAGCACTGTCCTTTGACAGGCCACAATAGGATTACAGTACTTAAGATAACAAGTTTACAAGTTCATCTTATCAATTAGCAGTCTGGCTCCAGAGGTGATTAGACAATAGTTTCTAAAAGCTGAAAAAAAAGAGTTAACTCTTTATGAAATGAAACTTGTTATGGTTTTCTTGGAGCCCTTCTTAGGCGCTGGCTTGCTGGTTCAGGCATTGCTGCTGGGAAATAAGCTTTTCACAACAAAATAACTAATGCTTCTGTAACATTGCTCCCTTTCTGTGGAACACTCTGGCAGACACGGTCTGACCCCTTTTCGGGGCAGACTAAGGCTGTCCAGACCGCTGGTTATGCGGGGCTGAGGTCGGTTTGTCTGGACAACCCGTCGGCGTTGCCATTCTGTTTCCCAGGTCTGTAAGTAATGGTGAAATTGAAGGTTTGCAACGATAAGCTCCAACGTAATAGCCTGCCGTTATCTCCAGAGACCCGGTTCAGCCACACCAACGGGTTATGGTCGGTGACCAGAGTGAACTCCTGACCATATAAATAGGGAGTCAATTTCTTTAATGCCCACACCAAAGCCAAACACTCCTTTTCGACCGCTGCATAGCTGCCTTCGCGGGGCAGGAGCTTCCGGCTGATGTAGGCAACTGGATGCTCCCCTCCATCTTCGCCTACTTGGCTGAGGACGGCTCCCAGCCCGAACATGGAAGCATCGGTATGGACGATAAAACGTTTGTTAAGGGCTGGGGCCGCCAAGACAGGAGCGTTAATTAGAGCATTTTTGAGAGCCTGGAAAGCCGTTTCACAGTGGGGAGACCACAGGACCTGTCGAGGTAAGTTCTTCTTGGTCAAGTCAGTCAGGGGTTTGGCAAGTGTGCTGTAGTCTGGTACGAACCGTCTATAGTACCCTGCCGTGCCCAGGAAGGCTAGGACCTGAGTCTTAGTGATGGGGGTGGGCCAATTGGCGACAGCTTCTATTTTGGCCGGCTCTGGTCGCTGCTTTCCACACCCCACCCGGTGACCCAGGTACTGTACCTCGGCCATACCAAAGTGGCATTTTTCTGGCTTCAGAGTCAGGCCAGCAGCCCGGATCTGATCCAGAACCATTCCCACATGAGCTAAGTGGTCCTCCCAGGACTCACTGTGGATCGCTATGTCGTCCAGGTAGGCGCAAGCAAAACTCTGGAAGCCATCCAGGAGCCTATCCACCAAGCGCTGGAATGTAGCTGGGGCATTCTTCATCCCAAACGGCATTACCCTAAACTGATATAAGCCGAATGGGGTGACGAATGCCGACTTGGGGATAGCCTCCGGGGCCAGGGGAATCTGCCAGTAACCTTTGCAGAGGTCAATAGTGGTCAGGTAATTTCCCCTGGCTATACGATCGAGTAGCTCGTCTACCCTGGGCATAGGGTAAGCGTCCGTCACGGTATTTTCATTGAGCCTCCGATAGTCTACGCAGAACCGGGTGGTCCCATCTTTCTTGGGCACCAAGACAACTGGGGAGGCCCAGGGACTATCGGAGGGCTCAATTACCCTGAGCTGGAGCATCTCATCGATCTCCTTCTTCATTCCTGTCCTAACTGCTTCGGGGATTCGGTACGGAGCCTGGCGCAAGGGAGCTTGTCCCGGAGTATCTACCTGGTGGGTGGTTAAAGTAGTGTACCCTGGCTTCGGGGAGAAGGTGAGGTGTTTGGACTGGAGGAGTTGGTTGAGCTGCTCCCTTTCAGTGGGGCTAAGTCGGTCCCCTATCTGAACCTGAGCCACTATACCTGTGGGGAGGCTCTTTTCTAATAGGTCTGGAATGGGTAAACTGTCGGGGTCTTCCTGAGGGGAACAACATATGGCCGTCACGTTCTCTGGTCGCTCAAAATATTCCTTGAGCATGTTTACATGGAATGTCTTTCTAAGATTGTTGTCGTGGCAGCTAGCTATCACATAAGTGGTGTCTCCCCTTTTCTCTACGATCTGGTAGGGACCCTGCCAGGACGCCTGCAATTTGTCTGTCTTCACCGGCTTAAGTACTAACACCTTTTGTCCTATGGTGAAGATTCTCTTTCGGGCCCCCCGATCGTACCATACCCTCTGTCTTCTCTGGGCCAACTGGAGATTAGCCCGCACGGATTTGGCTAATTGCTCCATTCGGTCCCTGAGTTCCAGCACGTATGGCACAATTGGGACACCGTCAGCCTCCATCTCTCCCTCCCAGTGCTCCCGGATCAGGTTTAGGGGTCCCCGTACCTTTCTTCCGTAGAGCAACTCGAAGGGAGAGAACCCTGTCGTTTCCTGGGGCACCTCCCGATAAGCAAATAGGAGGTGCGGCAGGAAGCGTTCCCAGTCTCGGTATTCCTGAGTGAACGTCTTGAGCATTTGCTTGAGGGTCCCATTGAACCTCTCACACAGCCCGTTCGTCTGGGGGTGGTATGGGGAGCTTAGGAGGGACTTAATTTTGCAAACCTGCCAGAGTTGTTGGGTCAATTCAGCCGTAAATTGGGTGCCTCGGTCGGATAGGATTTCTTTTGGAAATCCTACCCGGGAGAACACCTGTACTAGTGCATTCGCTACCGTATCCGCTTGTATGTTGGATAGGGCGACAGCCTCTGGGTACCTGGTAGCGTAGTCCACTACGGTAAGAATGTATCGCTTACCGGAGGGACTAGGGGTAGCCAGTGGTCCCACTAGGTCAATAGCAACCCGGCTGAAGGGTTCCTCTACAATGGGCATATTTACTAGCTGGGCTTTAGGGTGATCGCCTCGCCTTCCTACTCGTTGACACAGATCGCAGGTGTTACAGTAAGTTCTAACGTCAGCGTGCACCCCTGGCCAAAAGAACGTGTGAGTAATGCGGTGTAGGGTACGGGTAACGGCTAGGTGGCCTGCTAAGGGGATGTCGTGGCCTATTTTGAGGATTTCTTGACGGTATTTGTGGGGCACTACCAGCTGTCGCCTACGCTGTCCCCTTTTCTCTGTCCAGCGGTATAGTTTCCCTTTTTCCCATAAGAATGTTTCGTTATCTGCCCCGCCCCCTCCGGTCTCTGCTCGTTCCCGGTACTTTTGTAAGGTCGGGTCAGTCTTAGACTCTGCCTCGAAAGCATCTGGGGTGTCCCAGGGTATGGGGCCTAACCTGTCAGGCAAGGTCGGGGTAGGTCTTACCTGTTTCTCCCGCACTGGTGAAAGCTCTCGCTCCGTCCGGGCTTGGGCCCGTGTAGTCACTGGGTCCGCCTCGTTGTTGCATACTGGAGCATAGGCAGAAGTCATGGGGCCCAAATCGTTGCCCAGTAGTACTTCGGCAGGTAAATTATCCATTAGGCCCACGTTCACAGCCCCCTTTCCCGCTCCCCAATCAAGATGCACTTTAGCTGTTGGAATTTTGTACACATCCCCCCCCGCCACTCTAACGGCCACAGTCTGTCCGGATCGCTTGTGCTCTGGCACCAAATGACTCTGTACCAGCGTGATAGTAGCCCCTGTGTCTCGCAATCCCTCGGTAGATCGCCCCTCGAGCCATACCCTCTGCCGATGGTGCTGGCGGTTATCTGAGGCAGCATATACAGGGTCTGCCTCGTGAAGCGGCCCCACATATCCCTCCATAGGGGCCTCTTGGTTAACACAGAGGGCCCGGGCCGGACGATAGGACCCAGAGGGGTCATTGTAATTCCTGGGTGTCTGGTGCGTATTAAGGGGGCAGCTAGCCATGAAATGCCCTGGTTGCTTGCATCGGTGGCAAGTCGGTCTGGGACGCTCAGAGCTGTTATTGGGTGGTCCTGAGTGTCGGACGGGCCCTGTGGGCACCGGGGCTCGGAATTCAGCACGAGGGGGTGCACGGTAAACCTCTCTGGGTTCGACCCGTGCTGGAGCTCGGTAGTTCATGGGTTCGTGAAGACGGGAGTCATAATGTTCATCGGCCAATTTGGCTGCTTCTTCTAAGGTAGAAGGCCGCCTGTCTCGCAGCCATTCCTTCCCTTGCTGTTCCATGCCATTATAAAAATGTTCTAAGAGAAACAATTGTAAAATTTCCTCCGCTTTACTTCCGCTCAGCCAGTGATTTGCCGCTCTCCGCATTCGGTGCGCCCATTCCATATGGGTATCGTTAGGCTTCTTTTCCGTGCCCCGAAACTGTCGGCGATACGTGTCCGGAGTTACAGCGTACCGTCGCAACAGTGTCTCCTTAACTAGCTCATACTGTGTCACTTCCTCAGCACCCAGAGTACGAAAGGCTTCCAGGGCTCGCCCGGATAGTTTCCCAGACAATATCGTGGGCCACTCTCTGTTGGGAATCTGGTGCAGGGCACATTGCCTTTCGAAGTCCGCCAAATATTCATCAATCCCTGTCTCGCTCTCTAGGAAGGGTCGAAATGCCGCATAGGGTATCTTGGGCCTCCCAGCATTTTCGACAGGGATGATTACCTGCGGGGCTTCAGCATTGCGGTGTGCGTTCGCTAGGTTGAGTTCGTGGGCTCGAGTCTCTCGTATATCCTCGTCCGCCTCCGCCATCAACTGCTGTACCAATTCCATGGAGGGGTTCGGCCCGTATAATGAGAGCCTTTCCCGAACAATCCTGGTTTTTTCGTCACTAATCGTGGTCGGTGTTTCCGCCATTGTGAAGCTCTGATCCAGTTCGGTCAATTCTGCGATCAGCTCTCTCCTCGGCCGGTTGCTGGCGTACCCCCCTCTGCTTTCAAGTAAATCCTTTAGGGTTGTACGCTTCAATTTTTCGTAAGCGCTCTCCATCCGTTCTGTACCTCTCCTAGGAAATCCAGGAAAATCCCGCCGCTGCCGCCAAATGTTACGGTTACCCTTAGTCTCGCTGAGAGATGGACCGCTTAGTAGCCTGGATCCCTATTGCTAAAGAGGGGAGAAGCTGCTTTCCATAGTATTCTATATGAGTCTCGCAAATATAGAATAATCTCCCTTAGCTGCAGTACAGCTAGGATACCCTTCTGCCCACAAAAACGAGTCAACGCTGCGATTGAGGGTCAAAACAAGAACTCAGGACTGGGATGCCCAGCCTGCTTTTTATTAAGGTTACATGCACACAGGGCACTCCCAGGGGGAGAGGGGGGGAAGCACAAAATCCCCCATCACACATTTAGATAGAGAGCACTGTCCTTTGACAGGCCACAATAGGATTACAGTACTTAAGATAACAAGTTTACAAGTTCATCTTATCAATTAGCAGTCTGGCTCCAGAGGTGATTAGACAATAGTTTCTAAAAGCTGAAAAAAAAGAGTTAACTCTTTATGAAATGAAACTTGTTATGGTTTTCTTGGAGCCCTTCTTAGGCGCTGGCTTGCTGGTTCAGGCATTGCTGCTGGGAAATAAGCTTTTCACAACAAAATAACTAATGCTTCTGTAACAATCTGTTTGCACAATTATTAGCGTATTGCTTGCTATGGCTGATTATATGTACTGTATAAATAAATGTGTAAGGCTTTGTCCTGTTATTGATATATAGGGGCATATGTATCAAGCTCCGTAAGGAGCTTGATGCCCCGTGTTTCTGGCGAGTCATCAGACTCGCCAGAAACAGCAGTTATAAAGCAGCGGTCACAAAGACTGCTGCTCCATAACCTGTCCGCCTGCTCTGAGCAGGTGGACAGACATTGCCGGAAATCAACCCGATCGAGTAAGATCGGGTTGATTGACACCCCCTTGCAGGCGGCCCATTGGCCGCAAGTCTGCAGGGGGCGGCGTTGCACCAGCAGCTCTTGTGAGCTGCTGGTGCAATGCTGAATACGGCGAGCGTATTGCTCGCCGTATTCAGCGAGGTCTGGCGGACCTGATCCGTCCTTCATAACTAGAGGCCATAGTCCTTAGCGCTTTTGATTTGTTTTTTATTGTTTTTTTTATATTTTTAATTGTTATAATATGTATCAGATTCAACCTTTATAAATATATATCTGTTATTTTTAGAGCGGACTATATATTTTCCTCTACCCTTATAGCTGGTTATTTACCATTGCATATAGATATTCAAGATATTTTATATGTTAGAATGAAGTCAAGGGTTACTTTATTGAGAAGCCCCTTGCCAAGGTGGAAAACACTTTGCATTGGTGAATATCCCGATTTGGTGAAATTGGCAAAACCCTACTTATGCATCTCAAACACCTCAACACCATCTGAGTGCCTCTTCGCTGCTGCAGGAAATATGCTGCAAACAGAGAACCAGCCTTAGCCAGAAGCATGTGGACATATTGAGATTTTTTCATTTCAATGCAAAGTTTCTGAAAGAATGAATGCCAGAATGTTATTAACAGTGATAGTCTAACTCTTTTTAGTTCTACCTCTTTTCAAACAGTTTTTGGTTTGGTTTGGTTTAATTATAAAACTGTGCTCTGCTGCTTAAAAATTGGACAAACAGTTGTGTTAATGTAAAGTTTTAGTCTGAAGTTTATATTTGTAACACTCAGTATGTGGATTTTATTTAAAAAATAGGAAACAATTATTGATTTTTTTTTTTATCCGATTAGTCTATTAATCGAAAAAATAATCGGCCGATTAATCGATTATGAAGATAATCGTTAGTTGCAGCCCTACTCTACTTATCCTCCTTGATCTGTCTGCAGCCAATCCCTTCACTGGCTTCCTCTTGCCTCCAGGATTAAACCCAAAATTCTCACTCTAACTTATAAAGCCCTCAATTGCATTGCTCCCCCCCTACATCTCAGACCTTGTCTCCAGATACTCTCCCTCCCGACCTCTTCACTCCGCTCATGATCTCCTACTCTCCTCCTCTCTTGTTACCTCCTCACATTCCCGTTTACATGATTTCTCCAGACTGGCTCCCATCTTATGGAACTCTCTGCCTCGCTCCACAAGACTCTCCCCTAGTTTAAAAACGTTGTGCTCCCTTAAGACTCTACTATTCAGGGACGCATACAACCTACACTAACTTTCCTATCTCCACTGCTATCCCCTTAAACTCCATAGCATGAAAGCCTATGAGCTCACCTTCAAAAGAGCCGACTACAACAGTGCAACTCTTGGCAGGACCCTCTACCCATTTGATCCCTGTAATTGTTTTTATATTCCACCTATGTTAATAGCACTGCGGAACCTGTTAGCGCTCTACAAATACCTGATAATAATGATAATAATAATAACGTCAGTAGCTCATGGATTCTTGCCAATTACATGAAAGAAATTACTGAAGTAGTGAATCCAAATCCCCAATTTTTAGTTTAAGGCTGTCTTGCTGTTACTATCAGGCTTGGAGAGGCTTCCAGCTCATTATGTGGATTTTGAACCTGATGGTGGATAATGGAAGTTTCTCTACTTTGAAGCAATAGAGAGGAACATCATCTTTCCCTGTAGTAACAGTAATTGTTGAATGATGGATTTCTGTAAGGTCTCACCACCTGTTGCTTGATAGCTCTTATTGTGTATGACTATGTAGCCCTAATAATGACATCATAGCTGCCATAGAATTACCAAGTCTGCGATGCCAGCATAGATACAGTAGTTAAGATTACATTGGTCAGTAAATTCTCTCACCAGCAATGAGAGGTGAGATTTGTAAATCCGGAGCTATGATATTATTTTTCTGACAATGAAACTTTGGTCAGAGGTACTAATCATGAAATGAGTATAGGATGCACTTAAAGGCTATGGGGCATGTAACGGCACCCCCAAGCATAAAAGGGTTAAACCGCCGTTTAGTAGAACAAATGGGCTACATGGCATAGCTATCTGGGGTATTACTGTTTAAATAGGGCAAGTACAGAATGACCAGGCTTTCGTGTCTTTGCAGGGGAAAAGCAAGCGTTTCAACATGGGGCCATAGTCTAAAGGCAGCAGGCGGGCAACCAGGCTCCTCCAATGCACAGTGGCGGGATTGGTCTCGTCACAGGGCATATTTATCAAGCTCCGTATGGAGCTTGATATCCCTGTTTCCATGTGAGCCTTTAGGCTCGCCGGAAACAGAAGTTTTGAAGCAGCGGACTAAAGACCTCTGCTCCATAACTTGTTAATCTGCTCTGAGGACTTGGACAGAAATCAACCCGATTGAATACGATCAGGCTGATTGACACCCCCTGCTACTGGTGCAATGATAAATGCCAACAGTGTATGCTACATTGTATCATGTCCGCTCGCACATTAATAAATTGGCCCCTATGTTTCAGGCATCATTTAAGGAGAATCATGATTTTTTAATTATCACATTCTTCAAAAAGATTTCTACTAAAATGTAACTTTTTTCATGTTTTTTTTTTCTTTTCTTGAAAGTGTCTTTTTGTTGTTATACCAGCTAGGAACGTCACGAAGCTTCAGGAAACCGGTTCATAGGATCATCTATTTCCTTGTTAAAACCTTGTATTTAGCCCAGTTTCAGAGCTGGCCAGAATTCAAATAATGAAAGTTTCATTGTTTCTAGGTAAATATGTTTTATTCTTGACAAGTTACATTTTACAGTATTACTGAGTGAATAGGAATGATTGAGCACAACCCGTCAGATTTCTGACTGCAACGTAAAACATTAGCCATCTTGTAACCGTTAATGACAAGGTTTGGGGAGGCTTCTAGATCAGTGTGTGGATTCCGAACCTGACGGTGGATGACAGAGATTTCTCTTCTTCAAAGCATCAGAGGAAGGAAAATGACCTCTGTAGTTCTCAAGTAGCTATAAACGTTCTTGAGCGATGGATTCCTGTAAGGTGTCACTATCTGTCCCTTTATAGTTATTGTAGCCCCAATGACAATATCATGGCTGCCACTTCCTGTTAGTTTGTCCCATTTGCTATCTGAGTTAATGGTAGAATAAAGTCCTTATTAAGCGTTCATGTTTCAGACAGAGCATGTATTTTTATACAACTTTCCAATGTACTTCTATTATGAAATTTTCGTAAATTTTTGGTATCCTTTGTTAAAAAGCAAACCTAGGTAGGCTTGGGTGCAGTAAATTACTTGGAGATAGCTGCTGATTTTTGCCTTCAGATAGCTATCCCTGTTATCATTGGCTAACCCGATGTGTTCAGCTAGCTCCCAGTAGTGCTTACTGCTCTTGAACAAAGGATTCCAAAAAAGGAAGAAAATTGGATAATAGAAGCAAATAGTTAATTAAAATTGTATGCTCTGTCTGAATCATGAAAGAAACTGTTTGTGCTCATGTCCCTTTAAAAAAAAAAGGAAACCTTGGCTGTGAAATTGTTTTATCTAAATTATAGATCGGCATTACCTAATATTGTTTATCCTTAGGAATTATCAAGGATGATCAGTATTGTTAGATGTTTTCCGTTTCCTTATTTAATAAATATGAACAATTTGAATCTGTCAGTATTGTCTATTGAGAGGTAAGGCTCCCGTATTGGTTACTGAGAACTGTGTATTGGCCCATCTCTATTCATCTAAAGGTAGCTGAGAACTATTTTCTACAGATGGGTAATATGTAAAACAGATGCTGAGCTCCATCAACTAATAAATATCACTAATTTGTGCCGTTGCTAGCTTGTGACGTCTACTAAATAAAGTGTACTTTATGTAAATAAAGATGTGTTCTACTTTACTGGTGTTGCTTTACTGGTGGAGGACGACACACATCTGATTTACTGGCGGAGAGGGACGTGCATCTCCTTTACTGGCGAAGAGGGACACGCCTCTGCTTTACTGGTGGAGGACAATCTGCATATGATTTACTGGCGGAGAGGGACACGCCTCTGCTTTACTGGTGGAGGACAACACGCATATGATTTACTGGTTGAGAGGGACACGCCTCTGCTTTACTGGTGGAGGACGACACGCAAATGATTTACTGGTTGAGAGGGACACACCTCTGCTTTACTGGTGGAGGACAACACGCATATGATTTACTGGTTGAGAGGGACACGCCTCTGCTTTACTGGTGGAGGACAATCCGCATATGATTTACTGGTTGAGAGGGACACGCCTCTGCTTTACTGGTGGAGGACGACACGCATATGATTTACTGGTTGAGAGGGACACACCTCTGCTTTACTGGTGGAGGACAATCCGCATATGATTTACTGGTTGAGAGGGACACGCCTCTGCTTTACTGGTGGAGGACAACACGCATATGATTTACTGGTTGAGAGGGACACACCTCTGCTTTACTGGTGGAGGACAACACGCATATGATTTACTGGTTGAGAGGGACACACCTCTGCTTTACTGCTGGAGGACAACACATATGATTTACTGGTTGAGAGGGACACGCCTCTGCTTTAGTGGTGGAGGACAACACACATATGATTTACTGGTTGAGAGGGACACACGTCTGCTTTACTGGTAAAGGACAATCCGCATATGATTTACTGGTTGAGAGGGACACACCTCTGCTTTACTGGTGGAGGACAATCCGCATATGATTTACTGGCGGAGAGGGACACGCCTCTGCTTTACTGGTGGAGGACAATCCGCATATGATTTACTGGTTGAGAGGGACACACCTCTGCTTTACTGGTGGAGGACAACACACATATGATTTACTGGTTGAGAGGGACACACCTCTGCTTTACTGGTGGAGGACAACACGCATATGATTTACTGGTTGAGAGGGACACGCCTCTGCTTTACTGCTGGAGGACAACACACATATGATTTACTGGTTGAGAGGGACACGCCTCTGCTTTACTGGTGGAGGACAACACACATATGATTTACTGTCGGAGAGGGACACGCCTCTGCTTTACTGGTGGAGGACAACACACATATGATTTACTGGCGGAGAGGGACACGCCTCTGCTTTACTGGTGGAGGACAACACGCATATGATTTACTGGTTGAGAGGGACACACCTCTGCTTTACTGGTGGAGGACAACACGCATATGATTTACTGGCGGAGAGGGACACGCCTCTGCTTTACTGGTGGAGGACAATCCGCATATGATTTACTGGTTGAGAGGGACACGCCTCTGCTTTACTGGTGGAGGACAACACGCATATGATTTACTGGTTGAGAGGGACACACCTCTGCTTTACTGGTGGAGGACAACACGCATATGATTTACTGGTTGAGAGGGACACGCCTCTGCTTTACTGCTGGAGGACAACACACATATGATTTACTGGTTGAGAGGGACACACCTCTGCTTTACTGCTGGAGGACAACACACATCTGCTTTACTGGCGGAGAGGGACGCACCTCTGCTTTACTGGTGGAGGACAATCCGCATATGATTTACTGGTTGAGAGGGACACACCTCTGCTTTACTGGTGGAGGACAACACGCATATGATTTACTGGCGGAGAGGGACACACCTCTGCTTTACTGGTGGAGGACAACACACATATGATTTACTGGCGGAGAGGGACACACCTCTGCTTTACTGGTGGAGGACGACACGCATATGATTTACTGGTTGAGAGGGACACACCTCTGCTTTACTGTGGAGGACAACGCGCATATGATTTACTGGTTGAGAGGGACACGCCTCTGCTTTTCTGGCGGAGAGGTACACGCCTCTGCTTTACTTGTGGAGGACAACACACATATGATTTACTGGTTGAGAGGGACACGCCTCTGCTTTACTGGTGGAGGACAACACACATATGATTTACTGGTTGAGAGGGACACACCTCTGCTTTACTGGTGGAGGACAACACACATATGATTTACTGGCGGAGAGGGACACACCTCTGCTTTACTGGTGGAGGACAACACACATATGATTTACTGGCGGAGAGGGACACACCTCTGCTTTACTGGTGGAGGACAACACACATATGATTTACTGGTTGAGAGGGACACGCCTCTGCTTTACTGGTGGAGGACAACACACATATGATTTACTGGTTGAGAGGGACACACCTCTGCTTTACTGTGGAGGACAACGCGCATATGATTTACTGGTTGAGAGGGACACACCTCTGCTTTACTGTGGAGGACAACGCGCATATGATTTACTGGTTGAGAGGGACACACCTCTGCTTTACTGTGGAGGACAACGCACATATGATTTACTGGCGGAGAGGGACACACCTCTGCTTTACTGCTGGAGGACAACGCACATATGATTTACTGGCGGAGAGGGACACGCCTCTGCTTTACTGGTGGAGGACAATGCGGATCTGCTTTACTGGTGGACAACACTTATGCTTTACTGGCGGAGAGGGACACGCATCTGCTTTACTGGTGGAGGACGACACACATCTGATTTACTGGCGGAGAGAGACACGCCTCTGCTTTACTGGTAGAAAGGGACACGCCTCTGTTTTACTGGTGGATGACGCTTATGCTTTACTGGCGGAGAGGAACACTCCTCTGCTTTACTGGTGGAGGACAATGCGGATCTGCTTTACTGGCAGAAAGGGACACGCCTCTGTTTTACTGGTGGACAACACTTATGCTTTACTGGCGGAGAGTGACACGCCTCTGCTTTACTGGTGGAGAGGGACACCCCTCTGCTTTACTGGCGGAGCGGGACACACCTTTGCTTTACTGGCGGAGAGGGACACGCCTCTGATTTACTGGCGGAGCGGGACGCGCGTTTGCTTTAATGGCAGAGAGGGACACGCATCTGCTTTACTGCCTGAAAGGGACGCACCTTTGCTTTACTGGCGGAGAGGGACACGTCTCTGCTTTACTGGCGGAGCGGGACACACCTTTGCTTTACTGGCGGAGAGGGACACGCCTTTGCTTTACTGGCGGAGAGGGACACGCCTTTGCTTTACTGGCGGAGAGGGACACACCTTTGCTTTACTGGCGGAGAGGGACACGCCTCTGCTTTACTGGCGGAGAGGGACGCGCGTTTGCTTTAATGGCGGAGATTTATGCGCCTCTGTTTTACTGGTTGAAAGGGACGCACCTTTGCTTTACTGGCGGAGAGGGACACGCCTCTGCTTTACTGGCGGAGAGGGACACGCCTCTGCTTTACTGGCGGAGAGGGACGCGCGTTTGCTTTAATGGCGGAGATTTATGCGCCTCTGCTTTACTGGTTGAAAGGGACGCACCTTTGCTTTACTGGCGGAGAGGGACGCGCCTCTGCTTTACTGGCGGAGAGGGACGCGCCTTTGCTTTACTGGCGGAGAGGGACGCGCCTCTGCTTTACTGGCGGAGAGGGACGCGCCTTTGCTTTACTGGCGGAGAGGGACGCACCTCTGCTTTACATACATACACATATAAACACATGTACTGTATACGTATGTATAAATATATATATAATTATTAGATGGATTATTTATAATATTTTATTAATTCTAATAATTCTTAACAATTATTATTTTTCAATAGTTAACATTTCATTAAGTACCTTAAAGGGACATTCCACTCAAAATTGAAATGCTTATATAAGAATTATATCTGTGAACAGAAACATATTTGCACTATACAGGTATTGGTCATAAAATGCTTCTAGTAAAAGTTATCACTGATTTAGTGCTGGCATTTTACTCTGCACGTGCATGTGCAGCATAGCTAGATATTCTCAGTGCACCAGCATTTTACTCTGCATGTGCATGTGCAGCATAGCTAGATATTCTCAGTGCACCAGCATTTTACTCTGCATGTGCATGTGCAGCATAGCTAGATATTCTCAGTGCACCAGCATTTTACTCTGCATGTGCATGTGCAGCATAGCTAGATATTCTCAGTGCACCAGCATTTTACTCTGCATGTGCATGTGCAGCATAGCTAGATATTCTCAGTGCACCAGCATTTTACTCTACATGTGCATGTGCAGCATAGCTAGATATTCTCAGTGCACCAGCATTTTACTCTGCATGTGCATGTGCAGCATAGCTAGATATTCTCAGTGCACCAGCATTTTACTCTGCATGTGCATGTGCAGCATAGCTAGATATTCTCAGTGCACCAGCATTTTACTCTGCACGTGCATGTGCAGCATAGCTAGATATTCTCAGTGCACCAGCATTTTAAATACTGCAGCTGTTCAGAGCGCTAGTGGGGCTTGTATCATGTAAGTAATTAACAAATTCCTAACCAGATGGCACAACCACCTTAGGCTCTCTGAGCAAGCACTGTGTTTAAAATGCTGGTGCACGGTGCATACTTAAATACACTCTTGAAACCGTTACAGCTTTTATTGATAATTTTTGTATATTACAAAAATGCTTCTATTTAAAAGTGAAATGCACCTGTATGAATCACATTTTTTGCTGGAATGTCCCTTTAAGGCAACGTATTCTGCATGTGCACTAAATCGACACTGAGCAAAACTCGAAGCGCATTAAACAGTTTACATTCCAATATTCTTCACAAATATTTTATTATTTTTTTATTATTAAATATATATCTATACCTATATGAATAGATTTATAGGTATATATATATAATTATGCATTTGCAATAATTATGTGAAATATTAATAACTCCTGTTAGCGTGTGCGCGATAAGTGTAAGGTTTTTTTTCTTCTGCGCTCTCCATTGAAGTCTATGGGGAGAACAAGTTAACGAGGTTGCAATATCTGAAGTCCTGAAGTTAGCACGTGTTGTTTGCTCGCTCGCCAAAGTTTTACTTTTAACTTGTATTACGCTCACAAAAAGCTTACTTCTAGTGATGTTTGTGCTCGAACAAGAGCACTAAATAGCACACCACTTGTTATCTAGCTCATTATATGAGGTCTAGCAAACTTCATGACACATAAAGCGCTGCAGGATGACACATTGTTTCATTGTATCCAGCAAGTCCGCACATTGAGATTTATAAAGAGGTTTACCGATATGGGGGGGAGCTTCCTGCGAGCAATATTTGCTTAAAGAGACATTTAAGTAATTGTATAAATGCGTAGTAAATATCACTGCATTGCAGCAGAGTAGGCAAAAAATAAAAAAAGTTTATGGATTAAATCTCCTTTAATAACCTTTCAGACATTTTATATAAATGTAGTTTGTTACACAGATTTAGTGAATTTACAACAATGTTGTGCAAATAGGGACACGTAGGATGTGAGGGGGGGGGGCATATGATGCGCTGTTTGTGTACAGCAGTGCTTACCCAATAGGAAACCACTGCTGGCTGCTTCTTGCACACAGAATAATTAATAGCAAATAATTATTCATTAATATGTGTCTGATTCACTTTCACTTTATTATATAATATAGATATAATGAGGCAACTTATTTGATGATCTTACAGTCTAGTGGTATAATGGGAGACTCTTCCCCTATTAGCTCACAATGTATTGAAATTATGGTAGACCTAGTCCCAAAGGCTTACAGTCTAGGGGTATAATGGGAGACTCTTCTCCTATTAGCTCACAATGTATAGAAATTATGGTAGACCTAGTCCCAAAGGCTTACAGTCTAGGGGTATAATGGGAGACTCTTCTCCTATTAGCTCACAATGTATAGAAATTATGGTAGACCTAGTCCCAAAGGCTTACAGTCTAGGGGTATAATGGGAGACCCTCCCTCTTTTGGCTCACAATGTAGTGGAATGATGGTAGACCTAGTCCTAAAGGCTTACAATCCAGGGGTATAATGGGAGACCCTTCCCGTATTAGCTCACAATGTAGTTTAATGATGGTAGATTTAGTTCCAAAGGCTTACAGTCTAGGGGTATAATGGGAGACCCCTCCCCTATCAGTTCACAATGTAGTGAAATGATCGTAGACCTGGTCCCAAAGGCTTACAGTCCAGTGATATAATGGGAGACCCTTACTCTATTAGCTGACAGTGTAATGGAATAATGGTAGACCTATTCCAAAGGCTTACAGTCTAGGGGTATAAGGGAAGACCCTTCCCTTTTTAGCTCACAATGTAGTAAAATGATGGTAGACCTAGTTCCAAAGGCTTACCGTCAAGGGGTATAAGGGGAGACCCTTCCCCTGTTAGCTCACAGTGTAGTGGAATGATGGTAGACCTAGTTCCAAAGGCTTACAGTCTAGAGGTATAAGGGGAGACCCTTCCCCTATTAGCTCACAGTGTAGTGGAATGGTGATATAATGAAATATGCAATATTATCTTCTTATGTTGCGCTTTTAAGAAAACACGATCGTGTTTCAACTCTTCAGCTCCATTAAAGTCTACGGGAGAATGTCATATTGCATTTGTGACTTCTCAAAGTCTTTTTGTTACCGTGACTTTGTGAACACGAGAGTGCAAACTTTTTACTTAAACCCATAATTTGAGCGCAAATCTCTGAGCTTAAATTCTTTTACTTCTAACGGTTTTAATGCTCTAAAGCGAATGCAAACTACTGCTCCACTCGTAATCTGGCCCATAATGAGTAACCATTTTCCTCTGAACTTACAATACAATGGTCTATAGGAAGGTTGTGCTTATATTTAGTGGTATAGCAGGAGACCCAGTCTCAAGGAGCTTACAGTATAGTTATGTAATGCATTTTTACCATGTAATTGAGCTTTCTTCCTTTCAAAGTAGGCCAAGGATCTTCCCTTCTAATGTTATAATCAGAGACTTTGCCCAAAGAGCTTACAATCTAAAGATATAATGGCAAATCTAATTTAGAAGTATATTTGTGGATTCTGCAGCAAGCAGAGTACAATATGGTGGAAGCAGAGACTCTTCTACAATAGCTTATGATCTAATTGTATTCTGTGTGCTACGAGATCTATCTTTTTAAAGAAACCACATTAAGCTGCTGCCTCGGGTGGTCTTTCTGTTAAGAGAAGCGCGTGCTGCGTGTGATTCACCAGAGGACAGCGGTTTTCTTGTATTGCCGGCTCCTTCTGGTTTCAGAGACCACATCATACAGCAGAAAGTTTAAGCTTTTGTTTTTAAAGGTTTTTCTTAACCCTTTTTCAGGGAGATGTTTCCGGGACAGGTGATATTAATAGACTGTGTATAGGTCACATGAACATAATGAAGTGTACCATAGCTTCACTTTTTCATTTGGAAAAAGCTAGATTTAAGCGCAAAAATAAAATGCCCTTTTTTGTTAGAACAGTTTTGTACAGATTACACGTTTTGTGCAATTTATAACACTATAAAGCACAAACAAACACTATAAAGCACAAATTCTTAAACCAAACCATTTTTAACACACCAAGCGCTACGGAAGTTTGCAGCGCTATACAAATAAATGATTTATCAACCCGAAATACCACTTTCTCTTTTAACACTGCTTAAAAACAGGTATCAAAGGGACAGTCTACGCCAGAATGTGTATTGTTTAAAAAGATAGATAATTCCTTTATTACCATATCCCTAGTTTTGCATAACTAACACAGTTATATTAATACACTTTTTACCTTTATAATTACAATGTATCTAAGCCACTGCAGACTGCCCCCTTATCTCAGTGCTTTTGACAGAATTGCATTTTAGCCAATTAGTGCTAACTTCTAGGTAATTCCAAGGCCGTGAGCACAATGATATCTATATGGCACACATGAACTAACGCCTTCTAGTTATGAAAAACTGTCAAACTGCATTCAGATAAGAGGCGGCCTTCAAGGACTAATAAATTAGCTTATGAGACCACCTAGGTTTGGCTTTCAACTAAGAATACCAAGAGAACAAAGCAAAATTGATGATAAAAGTAAATTGGAAAGTTGTTTAAAATTACAGGCCCTATCTGAATCATGAAAGTTTATTTTTGACTTGACTGTCCCTTTAACTGTCGCTTGCTACTGTGCATACAGAAACCTGAGTATAGCTAAGGACTTGAATGGAATGTTTAACTTCATCTGCCTTGTCCAGCATGAATTTTAGCGCAGGCCCTCATATAAATTGCACATCTGCACTATCCAACATGAGTCGTGTAATGTGCTCTGTGCAAGCGGTGACTATTGTGCACTATCCAACATGAGTCGTGTATTGTGCTTTGAGCAAGCGGTAACTATTGTGCACTATCCAACATGAGTCGTGTAATGTGCTCTGTGCAAGCAGTAACTATTGTGCACTATCCAACATGAGTCGTGTAATGTGCTCTGTGCAAGCGGTAAGTATTGTGCACTATCCAACATGAGTCGTGTAATGTGCTCTGTGCAAGTGATAACTATTGTGCACTATCCAACATGAGTCGTGTATTGTGCTTTGAGCAAGCGGTAACTATTGTGCACTATCCAACATGAGTCGTGTAATGTGCTCTGTGCAAGCAGTAACTATTGTGCACTATCCAACATGAGTCGTGTAATGTGCTCTGTGCAAGTGGTAACTATTGTGCACTATCCAACATGAGTCGTGTAATTTGCTCTGTGCAAGCGGTAACTATTGTGCACTATCCAACATGAGTCGTGTAATGTGCTCTGTGCAAGCAGTAAGTATTGTGCACTATCCAACATGGGTCGTGTAATGTGCTCTGTGCAAGCGGTAAGTATTGTGCACTATCCAACAGTTGAAAAAAAGAGAAAATGGACTCTATAGAGAAGGTGCACAATGACCAACAGTTGAAAAAAAAGAGAAAATGGACTCTCTAAAGAAGGTGCGCAATGACCAACAGTTGAAAAAAAGAGAAAATGGACTCTCTAGAGAAGGTGCGCAATAAGCCTGATGAAACGACCGGAGGGTCGAGAAACGCGTTGCTTGTTGCTGTACATCTTTTAAACTTTTATATTTGTATTTTAAATAAACTTCGAGTTTGTGATTATCCTGCTCTATGTTTGATGTTATTTGGTTGGCTCGCCGACCTGTCCATCATACTGCCAAGGCCGGTGATTGGGCGATTCACGGACAGCTCCCCTGTGACATGGTCCTGCAAGTTGTTGCCGATTGGGTCCCGGATTCCCTGTGCTAATCCAGCTTGTGTGTCTGTCGGGCGACCAAAGGTCCCGTCCTGCGCTGTGAGGCATACGTTTATGCCGCTGCTATACTATTTTTTTCTTTATTGTTGGACGATACTGTCCCATAAGGCGCCTCTGTCTTCTGTCCACTCAGATTCTCCTTCACTATCCAACATGAGTCATGCAATGTCCTCTGTGCAAGCGGTAAGTATTGTGCACTATCCAACATGAGTCGTGTAATGTGCTCTGTGCAAGTGATAACTATTGTGCACTATCCAACATGAGTCATGTAATGTGCTCTGTGCAAGCGGTAAGTATTGTGCACTATCTAACATGAGTCGTGTAATGTGCTCTGTGCAAGCGGTAACTATTGTGCACTATCCAACATGAGTCATGTAATGTGCTCTGTGCAAGCGGTGACTATTGTGCACTATCCAACATGAGTCGTGTAATGTGCTTTGTGCAAGCGGTAACTATTGTGCACTATCCAACATGAGTCGTGTAATGTGCTCTGTGCAGGTGGTAAGTATTGTGCACTATCCAACATGAGTCGTGTAATGTGCTCTGTGCAAGTGATAACTATTGTGCACTATCCAACATGAGTCATGTAATGTGCTCTGTGCAAGCGGTAAGTATTGTGCACTATCCAACATGAGTCGTGTAATGTGCTCTGTGCAAGCGGTAAGTATTGTGCACTATCCAACATGAGTCGTGTAATGTGCTCTGTGCAAGCGGTAACTATTGTGCACTATCCAACATGAGTCGTGTAATGTGCTCTGTGCAAGCGGTGACTATTGTGCACTATCCAACATGAGTCGTGTAATGTGCTCTGTGCAAGCGGTAACTATTGTGCACTATCCAACATGAGTCGTGTAATGTGCATTGTGCAAGCGGTGACTATTGTGCACTATCCAACATGAGTCGTGTAATGTGCTCTGTGCAAGCGGTAACTATTGTGCTCTATCCAACATGAGTTGTGTAATGTGCATTGTGCAAGCGGTGACTATTGTGCACTATCCAACATGAGTCGTGTAATGTGCTCTGTGCAAGCGGTAACTATTGTGCACTATACAACATGAGTCGCGTAATGTGCTCTGTGCAGGTGGTAAGTATTGTGCACTATCCAACATGAGTCGTGTAATGTGCTCTGTGCAAGTGATAACTATTGTGCACTATCCAACATGAGTCATGTAATGTGCTCTGTGCAAGCGGTAAGTATTGTGCACTATCCAACATGAGTCGTGTAATGTGCTCTGTGCAAGCGGTAAGTATTGTGCACTATCCAACATGAGTCGTGTAATGTGCTCTGTGCAAGCGGTAACTATTGTGCACTATCCAACATGAGTCGTGTAATGTGCTCTGTGCAAGCGGTGACTATTGTGCACTATCCAACATGAGTCGTGTAATGTGCTCTGTGCAAGCGGTAACTATTGTGCACTATCCAACATGAGTCGTGTAATGTGCATTGTGCAAGCGGTGATTATTGTGCACTATCCAACATGAGTCGTGTAATGTGCTCTGTGCAAGTGATAACTATTGTGCACTATCCAACATGAGTCGTGTAATGTGCTCTGCAAGCAGTAACTATTGTGCGTTATCCAACATGAGTCATGTAATGTGCTCTGTGCAAGCGTCAAATATTGTGCACCATCCATGAGTCATGTTATGTGCTCTGTGCAAGCGGTAAGTATTGTGCACTATCCAACATGAGTCGTGTAATGTGCGCTGTGCAAGCCGTAACTATTGTGCACTATCCAACATGAGTCGTGTAATGTGCGCTGTGCAAGCGGTGACTATTGTGCACTATCCAACATGAGTCATGTAATGTGCTCTGTGCAAGCGGTAAGTATTGTGCACTATCCAACATGAGTCGTGTAATGTGCTCTGTGCAAGCGGTAAGTATTGTGCACTATCCAACATGAGTCGTGTAATGTGCTCTGTGCAAGCGGTAAGTATTGTGCACTATCCAACATGAGTCGTGTAATGTGCTCTGTGCAAGTGATAACTATTGTGCACTATCCAACATGAGTCGTGTAATGTGCTCTTTGCAATCGGTAAGTATTGTGCACTATCCAACATGAGTCGTGTAATGTGCTCTGTGCAAGTGATAACTATTGTGCACTATTACACTCTGTATTGCTCTCGATTTGTAATCTGACCTTTTGTTTTTATACCGATTCCCTTCTTTTATTCTGTTTACGTTCTTTCCTATGGGGTAAACATGCAGTCACAGTTGTAGTCCTGGAAACACCCCTATTATGCTCCAGGTGAGGATATGACCAGTGATAGGAGCATACGCACGTGTGCTCATCAGCTGTATATTTATCTGGAGTGTAACATTAAAGTAGAATCTCCTTTTAATGTTTCAAGATTGGTTCATAATAGTGAAACATAATTAGCTGTTCTTCATCTGTATAACTGACAAAAGGCCAGATTATGAGTGGAGCGCAAATTAAGTCTCCCTCTTAAACGTTAATTTGCTCTAGCGCTAACCCGACAAGCGCAAAAATCCAAAGTTAGAATATTGTGTGCATGTTCACGTATTCCCCCATAGAAGTCAATGGAGAAAAAAAGTGAAAAAACAAACTAACAACTTACTCTCAAGCAAACCGGATAGAATATTCTTATTTGCGCTAACTTGACATGAAAATATGAATATTTCATATTTCAATGTTCTTGAAATAACAGAATATGTGCTATTTATTCATAAATGTGTTTGTAGGGGGTTCTGGTTCACAGAGGATCCCAGTAGATTCACCACTTTATCCCTCGATCTCTCCAAATCTTCTCCACGATCTGGTTAGGATATAGTGGTTCCTTTGCGAATCTGCCAAGTTTGCAGATAGTGTAGAAGCTAGTTCCCTTCCAGCAGAAGTACATGCTGGATATAGCAGTGAATCCACTGGGATCATCTGTGAACCAGCGTCTCCTTCTACAAACACATACTGTACCTAGCACACAGTCCTTGGGAGAGTCTGTTGGAAGGCAGCGGTTTTAGCACCAGAGCCAATATCCGTATTGTATACATTTTTCTTGTTTGTATCTATATATTTCCACATGTATCTGATAGTATTTTGGTAACATATATATCTATACATATACATATAAATATTATATATAGGTATAGATATATACAGATATGTATATAGGAATAGGAACATTGGAATGTGAAATATTACACTAAATACATCATTAAAACCTTTATTAAAAATTAATATTGCATAAATATGCTTTTACATGTTTTCATCTACTTAACGGCAAAGAACGCCAATGCACTTATTTATATTTCTGTATATGTGTACATGTGTATTTATGTGTTTATATCTGTATATATGTCTGTAAATACATATATATACATATATATATATAAAACATGTGTCTTGTGTGTATATAATTATGTGTAACACAATGGATCTCCCACTACAAGTGTATATAGACACTTGATTAAGCTGGTGTTTTAACAAACGGTTAGACTTGGCTTATGCAGAAAGGTGCTTCTTATCTTAACATCTGCACATTTGTTCATCCATATTTTAGTGTACATCATTAAGTGCTATTTTGTTTAAGACTTTTCGACTTCTTTGGCATTAGAAAGCCGCACTCTATAACACACACACATATACTATTTAAAGGATGAGATAATTACAACGTAGTCTCACATATATCATATTTTACTCCACAAACATCATATAATCTTTGTAATTTGATGAATTATGTTAGAATGCAGGATAGTAATGTTATGATATCATATATATTTTC